>NW_018251061.1:167951-168617 GCF_001263595.1 Phalaenopsis equestris
AAACTTATTATATTGCTTAATGGTTCATCCTGTAAATACCCTTATTACTCAGTGAACCCTGATGTCTCAATTATCCCTAAGAATAGGGTAATTGTCACTTATCATTTAATTTGAAAATTATGGGGATGAAAATCCTTAAAGAACCAAGTTAATGTAATTTGAACACTTAGCCAAATTTTTAATCCTAATTGGGCTTTGTCGTTTTTTAAGGATATTTGATTTAATTATGTTTATTTATTTAATTAATTTTTAATTTAGCCTAAGTCATCACTATGCCCTTAAGACGCAGGTGAGTGTCTTAATTTGTTTTGAAAAGAATTAAACTTTAAGTGATCATGATTCATGATTTGGGTTTTATTTGAAAAACCAAAATATGGGTATTAAATTGATTAATTATTGGCTTCAAAAGTCATACCCCTAAGTCCAGGATCATTTAATTTTAATAAACTCTCAAATTTTAATAATTTAGAAATTTATTAATCTTAATTAAGAAAGTGAGATTGGTTTCTACCAATTAACCCTATTGTGTTTCAAGCATCAAATAAATTGATCAAGATCAGAGGTTACCCATTCCCCTCCTTGACTTAAGTCTAAATATTAATTAAGGCAAGATTTCCAAAATTGCACATTTGCCCATAAGGCTCTAACACCTCATAATTTGTCAAA
>NW_018251061.1:168728-171397 GCF_001263595.1 Phalaenopsis equestris
GGATTTTTCAAAGAAAATTCCTAACTTGACCAAGGTAAATTCTAATCTCTTGAAATTTTTACTGGATGTATACCTAGACCAGAGAAGCCTTTCGATCAAATTTTATAATTTTTTTAATTCTCTTTGATTTATTAGAATTATTTTAAATTCTAGTATATTTAATAAAAATAAAATATTTTATGTGGTCAAAATTAAGTTTTGTATTTTTGAAAAATCTCACTGAGGTCAGAGAACTCATAGGAGCAAATTTTATATTTTTTTTATTTTTCTTTGATTTATTGGAATTATTTTAGTGAAAACTCATTATTTAGCTTTTTTTTGTAAGAAATTATTTTTAAGCTTTAAAATTTAATATCTTTATTTAGAAAATCAGGAAAAATATTCTAATTATTCTTAAGTGATTAGGAACTAATTTAGAGAATTTCCATGAATTTTATTATTTTTGTGTTTTTTATGAATTTTTTTATTATTCAGATATTTAAAATAGACTAAAAATCAAGTTTTTATTTTTAGAAAATATAACTGATCACAAAGAACTAAAAAAACTAAGTTTCATAATTTTTTGAGTTATATTTTGATTTTTAAAAATCATTCTAAATGCCAAGAGTGGTATTTATCTTTAAAAATCAATTTAAGTTGTCAAATGAACTCAAAATATTTTGAAATTTTTATGATGAGTTCTCTGGATCATAAACCACAGTGGATAACAAAAATTAAGTCATTTAAATGTTTATATTTTCCAAAATTAGTTATCTTAGTGATTAGTGCTTACAAAATTTAAGTGCATTTTAAATGACTTGACCCATGAAATTATTTCCAAAGGCTTCTCTAGTCATGGTGGGCCTTCCAAAATTTTCTTAGGGTTTTCTAATCAATATGCTAATTTCCATGATTATTTTAAATAAATAATGTGAAATAACTTTAAAAATATAGATCTCTGTATAGGGACCTCCTCTGACTTTGGAAAAATTAGAGAATATTTCTCTTAACAAAGGTTGCAACATGTCAAAGTTTCAAGCGAAGTTGATATATCAATATGCATGGAGAATCAAATGATTCAAAATAGTGTTTAATTAATTAAAAATAACATATGCATAACATGGTCTTGAAATTTATTCCACATTGTTCTCCTCTGTTCACTGAGCAAGAGGGTATTTTTATTTTCTTATTGTGATTTTTCTACACAAAGTTATGGATTTTCTAACTTAAGGGTATTTAAATAAATAAGAAAAGCCCTATTTATCTATTTAAACCGCGCGTGCCACCTCATCCTTTGACGGCTCCGAATACATGTGTGGCGTGTTTGGGTTGGATGCCGCCGTCCACGTAGCTTGCTCACTCGGCCCACTGTTTATGTTCCAAAGCCCAACTCGATCTTGGCCATCCGTGTGATACACGTGCGATGAAACGGTTCCCCGTCATCATCCACGTTAGAATGATCCCATCACCATCAACTCTAAAACCTTAAGATCTCAGCCTAGACTCAACAAAATCACTTCGGGTTTGATTCTATGGACTCGTCTAAGTGAGACGAACACATCCATATGGTTAATGTACCACAAAATCATGCCTAAGTAGATGGAGAATCAAAATAAGCTCGGGAGGAGGAGAATTTTTTTACCTTTGGCACAAGCAATTGACCTAGTTCGGCACGTTCGTTGGGGTCCAAGGGGGCTAGGGATTGAGTCCCTGGTCTTGGTGTAAGGTTTAGGTATGGATTTGACCAAGCTCAATTTCAGGTGTTGGTCTAGAGCTATGGTGGAGCGTATCTCAGATGGTAATTTGATGGGGCTTTAGCTTCTCTTGCTGTTGTGAAGGTGTGGGCACAAGCAATTGAATTTTGGTGGAGTGTGGAGTTGTATTGGGTTCTGTCCTAGTTTTCGGCAAGATTTTAAGCTCGAAATTGAGCTCCGACAATGGGAAATGGTGGAGGAAAATGGTTAGAAAGCACTGCACTGAGGGGATCTTAGGGAAGCTCTGTGTGAAGTTTGGAGAGGCATCTATAGGAAAACTTTCAGCACACCTCCCATGGCCGTGGGAGGTGAGTTTTTATAAAAATGGCCAGGGGTAGCTGTCAGGGTATAAGTTTGGGTTAATTGTGGTGCTTAGGTGGAGGGCAGAGGAGCTCTTCAGTTTGATTTGGATGAGCTGGCCTTTAGGTTAGATTTGGGTGAGGTGCCATGGGAGTGTATATCGGTTTTGGGCTTTTTCCAGCCACTAGGCTAGCCGGCCAGCTAGGGGGAGGGGGGTAGGCGCTCAGGGGACGCAGAGGGAGAATCCAAAGGAATTCATCACAACAATTTAATGCAAATGTGCTTCGATTTGGCAAAGATATCTTAAGCATGTGCATTTTTGGAAATAAGATCCCTTATTTTTGTGGAACTTTGGTACATGGCTTGATTTAGGTGGTTTCATGGTGTTTTTACTGGTCACTAAGTTCAACAGATGGCTGGGGTGGAGTTAATTTGGTGACTTTAGGGTGGTTAGGTCACATTTAGTGGATGGGTCCAAGTGGGTGAAAATGGCCAAAACTTGGGCTTTGGCTAGGTTATACATGTCAATTGGCCCACCTAAGTATTTCATTTGGTGTACATGATCATAAGGAACAACTTTGGTGAAGGATGGAAGTGGTTTTGAGTTCAATTGAAGGGTCAATTTGAGGGAATTTT
>NW_018251061.1:171522-191636 GCF_001263595.1 Phalaenopsis equestris
GAGGTTAAGGCAATCAATTGGGTGGAATTTGGGGACTTAGCCAATTTGGGGCTAAATTTGGGAATTTTGGATTATGCCAAATTCAAATGAATATGAGGCTTCACCAAGGCCAATTTAAGGTTGATTTTGGTGTATAGGAATGTTATAAATATTTTTGAACATTAATTGAGGCCAGTTGACTAGTCTATGGGTTCAATTTGGTGAGATTATGCCATATAGTCAAAATTGGGGTTTTGACCCAAATCAAAATTGGGCTCAAATCATGGACCAATTGAGCTTGGATTTGGTTTAATTTGGTCATATCAAAGTGAATTTGAGTTTATGATTGGAATTGAGGTCAAATTGATCGACATTTGAATTGGATTTGGGGAAATTTGGGTCTTTAAACGCAAATTTGGGGATTTTTGATAAAGATGGTCAACTTGGTCAAATTGGATCATGTGGTAGTTAAGATAAATGAAATTGGGAATATTTGGGATTTATTGGAATTTTCTGGGAACTTTTGGAATTTTTGGAATTTTGGGTCCAAGAGGGGTATTTTGGTAATTTAGGGGTGTTTTAGGGGTTAAAGGCCAAGATGGGTATTTTGGTAGATTTGAGGTCCCAATCATCACCAACAAGCCATGGACCAATGGAAACCCCATTTTGGGTCCTCTACATAGTGGTCTAGTAGGTTTAGGGGACCATCTACATGAGTATCCCAAAAGATCAAGGGATCTAAGCTAGAAATTTGAGTTTAGGGTTGTGAGTGAATGTGGGTGTACATAAGTGTAGAGAGTGTAGTGAATGCCTTAGCTCCAGACCAACACTAAGGGTTAACCATAAGGTCCAGGAATCCTAAGGGTGACTCATATTGAGTTTCCCCCACATTGACCCCACCTACTAAGTATTTAGAGGTTGAGACCAACATGTGGAACCTCAAGTTGAGTAGAGGAGAGGGTAGAAATTCTAATGGTGAGGTCTCCGTGGCTAGTTTTCTAGGAATAGTCAACAGGAGAAGTCCTAAGGCTAGACCCTAGGCTACTAAAGAGGAAAAACTAAACCTCAACCAAAACTGAGGTCAACAATTATATGTCCAAATGGATTGAAGCTATTGTTGTACCTAAATGTGATGCTTGGAGTGTTTCTAAATTTTTAAATAAAAATATTTTTGTAAGATATAGAATGTCGAGAGTAATTATTACAAATGGAGGATCCCATTTTAGAAATAAGAGAATCAAGAAATGGATAAAGAAATATGATATTATGCATAGATTCTCTACTGCTTATCATCCTCAAACTAGCGGTCTAGCAGAAATATCGAATTGTGAAATTAAATGAGATTTAGAAAAAGCTGTAAATCCCCATAAATTGGATTGGTCTACTAGATTAGACACTGCATTATGGGCATACAGAACTGCTTATAAGACTCCTATAGGAATGTCCTCATATAGACTTATTTTTGGAAAAACATGTCACTTACCAGTAGAATTGGAGCATAAAGAATTTTGGGCTATTAAGAAATTTAATTTTAATATAAAAGATGTTGGTGAGAAAAGATTACTGCAACTCAAAGAGAATGAGGAGAATAGAAATGAAGCATATGATAATGCAAAAATCTATACAGAGAAAATGAAAATATGGCATGATCGAAAGATTATTAATAAGAAGTTTGAACTTGGAAAAGAAGTTCTATTATATGATACAAGATTGAGATTATTTCCAGGAAAACTGAAATCCATATGGTTATGACCATTTAAAGTGATTGAAGTCTATCATTATGGAATTGTTGTTATTAAAATTCCTAAGATTGAAAAGATATTTAAAGTTAATGGGCATCGATTAAAACATTATTATGAGGACACATACCCCAATTTCAGGAAGTTTTAATTTTAAGTCAACCCAACTAAACCATTGTTATGTCTGGTTGACGACGTTAAACTGAGTGCTTTGTGGGATGCAACCCATATATAAATCTATATATCTATATATTTCTATTTTTTAATAAATGTGTTTATGTATTAGGAAACAATAGTATTTTTAAGTCCTACAAAATTTTATATATATCATGAAATAAGATAAATATTGGTATTGGAGGAAATTTGAAATCAAATTGAATAAAAAAAAATTTCAAACGCGAATTTGGCCTCTGGCGCCGACATTGCCCAAGTAAAGGACCATGGTGCCGAGAGTACCAGCGGGAGTGTCGACGACGTCCCAAGTAGTTTTCACATGCTGAATGGTTTTGGTGGACTTTGGCGGGATTTTGCTTTATAATAACCTTTCAGAGGAGTTTTTAAAATCCTAAAAACTGACTTGGACGTCCAGAAACTTCCTAGTTTCAAATTTCATGGCTTCTAATTCTATAAATACTTCAAAGTATGAAGTTTTCAATAGAATAAAGTTTATTAGTTTTGATGCGCAAAGATTATATGATAAAGTCATCACGAAGAAGAGACTTATCAAAGAGAGAGGCTTTGTCAATCATGGAGTTAGTAATCCAAGTTCACAGATCGAGAGAATCATTGCACAAAAGCATTGGGAAGTTCTGTGCTACACTACTGTTGCAGTTATAGTACCAATAGTAAAGGAGTTTTTTGCTAACTTACATGGAATTACCCAAGAAGTTATCTTCGTTCGAGGTAATGCTGTACCATTTACTCCGGCTTGGATTAATGATTTGTATATGATATAAAACATTCTAATATGTCTTTATACAAATTTTATCCCGACGAAAGATATGATGCAAGAAGTATATAATTTTTTGATGGATGAACATGATAATTGGGAAATCAGAGATGAGCGATACGTTAGTTTCTCTACTTCACTGCTTAACCCAATTTCAAAATAATTGTATTTCTTCATATCTAAAAAATTACTACCTACCATCAAGGTTAGTAGAGTTACAAAAGAAAGTGTCATTCTAAACTATTGCATTCAAATGGAAAAACAAATTTATATAAGATCAATTATTTTCATATCTGTTATGGGCATTATCATGAATGGGCCAATATATGGACTTGGGCATCCTTCTACAATTTTCCTACTTTGCAGTCAATCTCAAGTTCTATATGAAAGTTTGGAAAAAGTTTTACAACCTCGGGAGCCCATGATTCCTGAAAATACATAGGAAATGGAAATGAAGCCTTATATTGTATTTTAGACCATTCATCACGTGCTTCAACGCCATTGATGCCACCAACTGTTAGAAGTTCAATATCTTTGGAGAGGATAGTGAAGAAAATAGAAAAAGAACTTCAGAGTATTACGAATGCATTAGAAAATATTAACTACATTTTTGATCACCTAGATTGGAGAATGAAGGAGAACTTTGATCATACAAGAAGAGTTGAAACAGGATTGGTATAGATGTTCAATAAAATGGATGGATCGATCAAAATTTGACTGATCAGTTCTCGTACTACAACCCTTCTACAATTTATATGTCCATTACCAGTATATGGGAGATATTAGAGGAGGAGAAAGTACTGAGGAAGAGGCAGATTAATTGAAAAAGTTAGACTCTCTACTATTTTAAAATACTTATGTTTTAATGTAATTGTGTGGATTTGATTTACTTTACTTTGCTTTAGAATATTGATTATTCGTATAGTTTTGTGTCAGCGTTCTAGTGTTGTGGCTTGATTTTGAGGCTGAATTATATATTAGTTTGCTTTGAAGATGTGAAAGTGTGATTAGAAAATTGTATTTGTGATAAGTGTATTTTCATATATAAAAGTTAGTTTGGTGTTGTTTGTGAAAATGTTTGTTTTTGAATTATTTTTAGATGAAAATTAATTTTGAAAAGAACTAAATAAACTTTGGAGTAAATTGAGAGAAAATTGAAAATTGAAAATTGAAAAAATCAAAATAAGAGTTTTTTGGCCACTGGTGCCAAAGGCACCGGCATGGGCACTGACAGCGCTCTCGACTCGAACCGACTCAAACACCCTGAAAATTTGCTATTTGCATAATGAAACGACATTTCTACCCCTTGACTCACCTTCAACCTTCAATTTTTACTCCTAGGGCTTGCTATTGCTCGGATTTGAGGCGATTTTAATCCAAACAAAGTGTGGATTTCATCTTCTCTAAGTAATACCTACACTTTGAACTCAAAATTTATTTTCACCAAGGATTTATCTCACATTGCCAAGATCCAAAATTTTGATATTTTCTTGGAAGATTTTGAGAAAAACCATTGGTGAAGAACTCTAACTTAGTAGATTTAAGTTTAAAACATTTCACATTGTGATTTTTGGAATTTTTTAGAGTTTAATTTGATTTTATCAATTTTTTTGTAAATTTACCATGGCACCTAGAATCAGCAAAGGGAAGAGAAAGGTAGATTTTGATGATCAAAAGTTTGTCAATTTCAAGGCATCTATTTCATTAGTCTACTTTCAACTAAAAAAGTGATTTTGGATCATGGATTTAAAAATCCGAGAGGAGAAGTCGAGAGATTAATCAATGCTCGACAGTGGGAGAATTTTTTTTACTTTACTGCCGAGGCAATTATTGGTGTAGTGATGGAGTTCTATGCCAATTTCAAGGAGACTTTTGATGACTATGTGTTTTTTCAAGAGAAAATGGTGGTTTACTCCAAGGAAGATTAATGAATTTTATCATTTGGAAAATGAGTATAGCTGCAAGTATAAATCATTTTCTACTAAGAATGAGGCATTGGATGAGGTTATTTCTTTCCTTTCTGATGGAAAAGGAACTTGGAAGGTGAAGAATGGAGTTAAAGTAAACCTTCCTCTTTCTATATTAAATGTAGTATCTAAGGCCTGACACTATTTTATTTCTGGGAAGAATGATTCCAACAAATCATCATAGTGAGGTTACAAGGGATAGAGTCATCTTAAACTTCTGTATCCAACAGGTGATGAGGATAGATGTAGGCTCTACTATTTATAGGAGCACTAGATCTATTGCTTTTGGAGAGACTTTTGGAGGTTTAGCACACCCTGCCTTGATCTTCACAGTATGTGAAAAGGCAGGAATTGATTATAGACAAGATGAGGATGGGATTGAACCTATAAAACCTATTGGTTCTGCCAATAGACAGACTTATGAATCTCATGTTGGATGGAGATCTAGAAGTAGGACTAGGGATATTCCTTCTACTTTAGGTACTTCTGGTACTCATACTATCCAAGAACTTATGGAGCAAATGATGATCCAATAGGGAGATATTTTGATAATTGATCATAGAATGGAAAATATGGAGGGCAGAAATGCTCGCTTTGATGATTTGATATGACAAACGTTCGAATATGATGCTGCTTATGATGATGCAATGGTTAATTGATCATAGAATGGAAAATATGGAGGGCAGAAATGCTCGCTTTGATGATTTGATATGACAAACGTTCGAATATGATGCTGCTTATGATGATGCAATGGTCAAATTCATAAAGGTGATCACTCAGTTCAGTTTTCTACTCACCCCGTTTTTACTCCATATCAGCAGTAGAATTTGGACATAGAAGAAGAAGATGATGAAGAAGAAGAAGACAATGATTGGTGATGGTTTAGTTAGATTTTTGCTTAGTTTATGTTTAATTGTACTTTATCGTTGAGACTCTTTGTTTGTAGACTGTGATATTTTATTTTTGTTGTATGCTGTGTTGTGAACTTTAGATTTGTGAAATTGGTGGAAGTTAATAATTTTTAGTACTTTGTTGGATGCATTTGCAGTTAACACTTTCTCAGTAAATTTTTATATGTATTATGTACTATTTAATTTTTTAATTCTTGTAACTTTTCATATTATTACCTATAATATTTCAGAGTTAAGTTTCAGTATCAATAATCAAAACCTTCAAAAACTATGTCTTTTCTTTATGCATTAAATGTTTTCTTAACCCTTAATTTTTCAGTTCATCATTTAAAATCTTTTAAAAATTTTAGTTGGGGGGAAGATAAATTACTTTTAAAAAAATAAACTTAATTTTATTTTTAAAGCTAATATTAATGTGAAGGAATGTGAAAATTTTTTAACTTTAAGAAGGGGATAGTGAAGTTCAAAATCATTAAAGGCCCTCCAGATATAGTAATCCTCACATAAAAAAAAAAAAGAAAAGAAAAAAAAGATAGATGTGAGGAGAAGCTTGAGGAGATGCCTAACTAAAAATTGGTTTCACTTGAATCAACTTAAAGAAGAAGGCTTGGCTACATCTTCTAAACTTATATTTCAGTATTAGCATATTTACTAGTAAAATTTCATGAGGTTCTTTTTTATATGGATATTCTATGTGGCTTCAATATGAATAATTTGCAATTTTGCTTTAAAAGAATAGAGAATCAAAAATCTTAAACTTGACTACTAGATATTCTCATACATTTAGTATTAACTGGAGTTATTTTCAATTTTTCTTAAGTGATACTATTTTATCTAGTGAACTAAGGTATGGAAATCTAGAAGTTAAAATCTTTACCATAAGTCATATTTTTATGTAGTAAAAGAGTTACTTGAGGAAATGTAACATTTAAGTTTTGGGTATTTTGATACACCAAAAATATATGCATTTTTATACCCATATTTTATACTCATTTTTGGAGATATTGCACTTTAATGGAAGATATTTTCTATGTTTTATTCCAGGTTGATGATTTTTAAGACTTCGAGCAAAAGGAAGCAAAATGTATTGAATTTGGAGCAAAATGAAGAAGTTAAGAAACAGATCAGCGTCGATAGTGCCAGACTGGGTTTCGACGGCGCCATTTAATAGAGAAGAAGGAATTAAATAGATGGCCTCTAGCGTTGATGGCACCAGTGTCGGTGCAGAGCCTGTTTTTAGAAGATTCTATGAATTTGGATGATTTTTGAAGAGGTTTTGGATGCACCTATTGAAGAACCGACCTAGGCTCTATTTAAGGCAAAATTTGACCATAAAACTGCTCCCCCCTGCACCATTTCAACTTCTTCCACTCATTTTTAGTTTTCCACTTCACACACCTACATTCCACACCATTAGTTAGTTATTGTTTTTATAGTTTTGAGTTTTGTGGTGAGTTTAAGTGTGAATTCTTCTCTAGAAAGTGTTGGAGAAGAAGAGAAGTGGGAGATTTCTTCTTCCTACATTTCCTAAGAGAGGCTACAAAGGAATTGCTTTGAGAAAGAGTTTCAGATAAGGGTTGTTTGTTTATTATTGTTGTATGAACTTTCTTTTATATATAAAATTTATGTTTTGTTGTATCTTTCTCATTCTGAGTTGTTTCTTTTATCTTTCTACCTACTCTAAGATATGGTGAAATGAAGAGATAATTTAGATGTGCCAATGTTAAAATATAAAATAAATTATGATGGCTTTTCAACTACGTTCTTAATTTACTTTTCGATCAGACCAATTGAATTATTAAAATATGTTGTGAAAAATATGATCGGGGAAATGGAGTATGAGTTCAACAATGAAGTGAGAATCACTTTTAATTCCATGAAGAAGTATTTGGTTCATGGAATTAAGTGCAAATAAATAAGAAAATATACTTTGTTGGGTGTAGAATCGGAAATTTCTTGAGTGAGAGACTAAAAATCCCTAATTTGATCTTAGTGTTTAAAAACTAAAACGAGAGTTAGACTTCAGGGGAACGAAAGTGGGAGCTCTGGAGTGTGAGTCAGTATCCTCCTAGCCTAATCACGGATTTAGGGACTAAACCTGAGAATAGCCAATGATTCTCTATAACATTGTATCCAAACCATTTACCTCATCTCATTTCACCAGACACTCATTGTAGTCAGAAAGATGTGTTTTCATATTAGAAAACTTCAGCACATAAACATAGTTTAGTAGTTAGTAATTTTAAACCCTATTTTTAAATTCTGCTAGTACTTAAAAATTTAGCTTTGATAGAATCTTAACCATTCAAAATTAGTGATAGTAATTTTGTTGGATTTCTGTGAATTTCTTAGTTAGTTTATCATTTCAAATTTAAAACTTCTCTGTGGGATCGATGTTTGGGACTTAAAAAGAAAGTTTTATATTACTTGATAGTGAACGTATACTTGGGTAGAATCCTAACTTTAAGTGCTTAACGTTATTATTCATAAGATACCACATCAAGTTTTTGACGTTGTTACACAGAGGATCGTTGCAAAGTAGAGTCAACTTTATAAATTCTACACAACTATAGCTTCCGGGATCAAGTACCAACCTAGAGAGAATGATAATAGGATGTCTTACTCCATTTAAGGTGGTCCTATTCTTATCTTAAAGAGATGGGAATCAAAATTTGGGTACTAATCCCAATATGGGAGTTAAAATTTGAGTACCATCCCCAGAAAGACGAGAATCGAAATTTGAGTACGGACCTCTAAAGGATGAGAATAGGACGCCTTACTCCATTTAAGGTGGTCTTATACTTACCTCGAAGAGGTGGGAATCAGAATTTGGGTACCTGTCCCAAGAATTCAATTTGGTTTGAGAGGGAAGGTCTGAAGACTTGTCTTCTGACTCAAGAAGAGAGGAAAGATTACAAAGATCCGATAAGAATCTTTGGAGATTCATAGAGAAATGAATGGTGGAAGATTCAAATTCTTGAAGATTGTGCAAGGTTCATGAGATTGCGTGAGAGTTTGAAATTTGAGAGATTTTTCTTCAAGTTTTAAGATTTCGTTTTATTTTTGCATTTTTATTTTATTTTTTTCTATTTACTTCATTTTCATTTTATCCTTTAAATTTCTTTGGTTGTTATTTGTCTTTATATTTGTATCGTTCTTTGTTCAACATCCCTTAAATGGAGTCGAGCTAAATTAAGTGGCATTCATAGTCAATTGCAGAGAAACTGAAGGTAAACTGCAACATGGTCGCTTCCATTCAATTTCTAAGAATATACTTCATGTGATTCCATATAAATGAATAAACCAAGATGACTTCTGACATAGTTCTTTTAATAGCATACTCAGACATTATAACTTTGAGTGGATATCCTCTGAATCTTTGTGTCATTTCTCAAAATTTCTAATGTTTCTTTTCATCCATGTCTGTCCAATAAACTACATAGGTAATAACATCACCTTCTAAGACACCTTTAGAAGTACAATCTTGCATATGTGTTCATTAGAGTTGTGTTATCTCTATGTAGCTTAGAGCTCAAGAGGTGGCAGTCTCTCTAAATCTGGATATGGCATGTACATAAACGACCTCTTTTCTTCGCTCATTCTCTGAAAAGTGATCATGATTCTCTGGAAGGTGATGCGGCACATGACCAACACTAAAATTAAATATGCAGTTCATTTCCAATAAAAATAAATTTAGTATAAATAATTTTATCTTTTAAAATCTTTAAGATATGAACCCGTAGGGCTCTAATGGAGTCCTAAGTATCGATCCCACAGGGAGTTAGAAATTCTTATGGTTATAACGTCAAACAAAATATTCAAACTATGAAATTTAAGTAGGCAGGACAAATCAAAAGTAAATTTAATGTGTGTTAAAGAAAATGCAGTTAAAAGAACAAAGTTAACTAAACTAATTGCTAAACTTTAAAAGTAAACTTATAAAGACTAAACCAAGTTTTGAAATGAAGAGTTCAAATTTAAGAATGTATCCTTCCCCTTTACAATAAGTTTATGGTATGTGAAGAAGTTTAAATTATTTTAAAAAAATGTATAAAATTGTATTGTGCCAAATAGGAGCAATCATATTCTTTACCCTCTGAGAGTGCTTAAAAAATATTGACTAATCTAGAGTTTGGTCCCTAAATTTGTGGTTAGGTTAAGAGGATACTGACTCTCACTCCAGAGCTCTCACTTCTCCCTCGCCTGAGGGCCAATAATCTCACTTTAGTTTCTAAGCAATTGGACCAAATTAGGGATTTCAATCTGCACCTTAAAATCTCCAATTAGGCACCCATCAAAGTATATTTCCCTATTTATTTGCACGTAACCCCATGGATTAGATTCTCACCCATGAAATTGAATGTGACTCTTACCTTTTTGTAGAAAGCATAGCCCTTTCAGATTATATGTTTCTAAAAAAATTTTAACCTTTCAATTGGCCAGATCGAAAAGTAAATGAAAACCAGATTTCAAATCATCACAATTTATTGATATTTAAAAACTTATAAAATAAGACTAATTTTTCACAAAACCATATCTCATTCTAGGGAGAAACATAAAGAAGACTACCCAAAATTTTTAAGAAGAATGCGATAAAATATGGATTTCATATATAAAAATTAGTTTACAAAACAACAAAAGAAAAGAACACAACTTATCTCACACACCTTCCCAAGAAAATCCCTAGAAGTTTCCTTTAAACACTTGCTCTCTTTACAATCACACTCAATTCTATCTTAGAAGTGCAATAAAGAAAAAATCTCTCACCTTCCCTCTCCTGTCACAAACCTAGAAGAAAATCATCATTTTTTTCTCACGGCAAAACTTATTTCTCTATCTCATGCCCCCTCCCTTCTCTTCTAGACTTCTCTCTTTTTTAATTAGGGCTCAAGAGGAATTCAAAATTCTCTCCAATTTTTTCCCCAAAAATCTCACCTTTTTGCACCAAGAGATAAATCATTTCATCCAAGAGTCATATCTCTTCATTAAAGAGTCTTTCAAAGAGTCTAGATGCATTGAAACACGACATGGGAAGTTTGAAATGTTTGGATCCTTCAAAAACTACTCAAAAATAGTCACAAACTAACTTACTCCATTTTAATTCATCTTTGGCGCCTTTGGCGCCAACCTAATAAAGTTTACGCTGTTTTCTGGATTCTGGCAGTTATGGCAACAATCTAGCACCGCTTAATGAAATCAACATTGTCTCTGGATTCTAGCGCTTATGGCACCACTTTTCTATAAGATGACTCCATTTTGGCTCCAAATTTCCTCTTTTCTGCTACTTTTTGCTCCAAATGCCTAAAATTAATATACCTGTAACGAAAACATGAAAATACCCTTCTTTAAAGTACAATATCGCCAAAATAAGCATAAAATGTATACATAAAATACTATATTATTTTGGTGTATCAAAATTTCCAAAACTTAAATGTTAATTGTCCTCAAGTTACTCTTTTATTACATAAAAAATATGAGTTATGGCGTAGATTAACTTATAAACTTCAATAATTTATTTTAATAAATTCAATAGTATAACTTAAGAAAAACTTTTAATAACTTATGTTAAAACTAAAATTATATGAACATCTAGTAATTAAGTATGAGAGTTCTGAATCTCTATTCATTTCAAGAAGAATTGTAATTTGTCATATCTAAGACACTTAGAACATCCATATGAAAAATAATTTCTTGAAAACTTTATTAGTAAGGATACTAATACTCAGATACAAGTTTAGAAAATGTAATAAAGCCTTTTTCCTTATATTGATTAAAGTGATGCCAATTTTTTATTAGGCATCTCCTCAAGCTTCTCCTCACATATTTTTCTTTTCTTTTTCTTTTTTGTTCTTTTCATTAGAATTTTTTTCAATCCATTCTTTTCTTTTCTTTTTTCATGTGAGGATTACTATATCTGGAGAGTCTTTAATAATTTTGAACTTCACTATCCTCTTCTTAAAGTCAAAACTTCTTACCTTCTTTCACTTTATAAATTCATACTAACCTTGAATATTTTTCATAAAGACTCATTCTTTTCTTCTTACATGAAACTCTAAGATTTTTAATACTTCAAAAATACAATTCCCATTACTTTAAATAGAAAAAAAAAGTCTTATTCTTTCATATTAAATATCTCAATTCTAGAATTGACTTTCATTATTAAAGATTTTTGCTTAAATTTACCATAATATTTAGAAGCAAAAATATAGTTATTTAAAGTTAAACTCTAATATCCATGGTCATGTTAAATTAATTTTTAAAAGTAAAGTTAATTGAGGACAAATAAAATTTAGTTCACTTCTTTTAAAGAATTTTTTTCCTCCCAAACTTAAGCTTTTAAATTATAAGTAAAGCATGTTGTACAAAAACTTGCACGTGAAAGAAAATAGTAAATGCATAAAAATAAAACTAACTTGTTGAGTATTCTGAATATGAAACTTGGCTGTTAATATTTTGCAGGTTTTAACTTAAAAAGTATAGGCTTTAAAGCCTTAAATGGGACATAATATATCAAAAGATTTGCTAAGAAAAGATAAAATAAAGTCATAAATAGTAAACTAAAACAACTAAAAATTGCTAAAAAATAAATGTCTACAAATCACCATTACATACAGTTCAATGGATCTACAAATTAAACACATAAATGTTCCACATATTCAATCAACAATAAAACAAAGCAAATAACAACACATAAAAACAAACAAAACCCAAATAAAATTTACTCTTCATCAACCTCCTTTTCCTCTTCATCCTCTTCTTCTTCTTCTTCATCTTCATGCACATAAGGCGTGAAGTTGGGGAATGTAGGAAACTCTACTGTATGATCACCTCTTAAAAATCTAATCATCTCCTCTTTATATGAAATATCGTGCTGGACTCTTTTCTGCTTATATTCATCATTGTAAGCATTTCTAGCTTCGATACGACCTATTCTGTTATGCATTTCTATAAGATTTGATTATTAAATCATTAATTGCTCCATAATATTTTCAAGTGAAATAGAACAAGAAGTAGATGATCCTGCTGCTGATGTTGAGGGTCTATCACTACTTCCACTCTAAGATCCATCAAATGATTTGAATTTACGCATTGTGGGTTTTCCAATGGGTTTTAGTGGTTGCAACATTTCTTCATTTCTACCAAATTCTACTCCTTATTGATCAAATAAAGTGAAAATCAGGGCAGGATATCCCAAACCACTAGCTATCCCACTTTTAGCAATCCTCTAAGAACTATGCACAATAAGAGCACCAATATTCACTGCTTTCATTTGTTGAAAGCAGAAATTCAGCACTACTTATTCCTTAGTTACTTCCCTCAGGTGATTTGTTGGAAGAAACTTTGTAGAGATGAAGTAATGGCATGCATTAGATTGAACATTTCACATGGAAGTGGAGAAATTAACTGAGATTATTTTTAATTTCGCATTCTCCTCTTCCATCAGTCAGAAAGGCAATTAATTCATCAAGAGATGAATCAGTCATCACAATTGCAGCATACTCACAATGAAATGCATTTCTCAGTCCATAAAATACATTTATTCTTCTTTGAGGAAATTCAACATGCTTACCTCGAACATAAATATGATCGTCAGTTATCACCCGAAGATTTGCATAGAATTCTTGAATCACTAGAACAATGACTACTATAGTGAAGTAGCTAAAAGTTTCCCACTTCCGAACAATAATCAACCTTTTGATATCTCATCCCGGTTTTGAAAATGCTCGCTTCTGAATCAATTTTATTGAGCCCATTTTAGTATTATACTAATGTTGGGCCTTAAAATTCACAAATCTCCTTGCATCAAAATCTCCCATAAGCTTTCCTCTCTTAACTCTTGGAGCAATAAAAATTTCTATATAAATCTAAATAAAATCTAAATAAATTCACAATATCATAAATTAAACTCCGAAAGTAGAAATCTTTGGTAAGAAGCTTTTCACCATGGGTTCTCTTTAAACTTCTTCAAAAAACTTTCAAATTTTCATAATTCCAAAATGTAGGGTAAATCCATTGTGAAATAAAAAGCTTCTAGGTTAAAGTGAAGCTCTTACCAAGAGAAGGTGAAATCCAAGACTTTTAGCCTTTGAAATTTCCTCAAGTCCACCAAAAGTGAAGCCCTAGGTTGAGTTTCGGCCTTCGTTTAGAGGTAGGAGACGACCCAAGCAAGAAAATGGCGTTTTACATGGGCATTTCATGGCTTTAAGTGATTTTAGACTTTTTCGAAAAACTGGCACCCCAGGCGCCAAGCTGGCGCTTCTGGCATCGCTTCTCTATAAAATGGCGCTTCAGGCGCCATAGCCAAAAATTTTTAAATTTCAATTTTCTTCAAAAATCTGCTGCTTCCTGCACCACGTCAACCTCTAATTAACTTAATTAAACACTTCGCCATGTTAACCTCTAATTAACTTAATTAAACACTTATACTCATAATTAAATAATTTTCTAACACATAATTTCACAAACAACACAAAACTCATATTTATATATAAAATCTGAACAATTACAAACTAATAATTTTCAAGCTAACACACTTAATTCAGTGTTGAAATCAAGCCAACAAACTAACACTGAAGTCTAAATAACAAACATTAACAAACAATACATATAAGGTTTCTCAATAAAAGTAAATCAAATCCAACACATAACACATAACAACAAATAACTACAAATTTTGGACTTCATGAGTTCAAACATCTTCTTCACTATCATCATCTCGAATGTCTCTTAGGATTGGTAGTGCACGTACAGGTTGTAAAATGGTCGGTGAGGAAATTCGTCCATCAAATTTTCTTCAGCCGAAGCTTTTTTCTTGAACATGTGCACCAAACCTTCTCTAATACGTCTAGTGTGTTCGAAGTGTTCCTTCATCCTCCAATCTAGGTGGTCAAATATTTCATATGTATTTCCAATTGAATGCATAAGATTCTGTACCTCTTTTTCCAACTTCTTAATCCTTTTCAAAAGTACATTCAAACTAAAGTAAGGATAAATAATCGATAAATTTTGGGATGCTTGATCCATCAATATATTCATACCTTTCTCCTCCCCAATTCCGGTGCAGTTGCAATAAACATCTGGGTCCATAGGCTTCTAAGGGAAAAGCACTTTTTCCCAACTTTCATAAGGCACTTGCAACTGGCTACACAGTAGGAATATGGTAGATGGATGCCTCAGTCCAGAAGTCGATCCATTGATGATTAAACCCAAAACAGACTTAACTATTAAAGCATCAACTTCAATAGCTCTTCTAGTTTGAATAGAATAATTCAAAATCATACTTTCCTTTGTCACTTTACTAATTTTCATAGTAGGAAGTAATTTTGATGCAATAAAGAAATGACATGCCTTCGATGCAGGATTCAATAATGATGAAGCAAAGACTACATTTTAGTTATCTCTGGTCTCCTAATTTGCATCTTCATTAGTAAGGTATCAATAAAGTTTGTTCATAATTTTTCTCCATATTATCTCTCCTACGAACAAAATGTACAATTGACAAATAGGAACGCTTTCAATCATAAACATGCCGTTTATTCTAGAAGGAGTAAATTGCACCCACTTTCCTCAAACATAGACAACTCCTTAGTTAATTCCATGAAGATTAACGTAAAACTCTTTCACCACAGGAACTACTACAGCGGCAATGGTATAGCAGAGTACTTCCCAATGTCTCTGTGCAATAATCTCCTCCACACGAGTTTTCAATGTGTTGAATCCTCGATTGACAAAGCCTCGCTCTTTGATTAGACTCTTCTTCACAAGAAAGTAATCGTATAACTTCTGCTCATCAAAACTAACCAACTTCCTACTATTAAAAATTCCATATCTAGCGGTTTCTTTAGAGTGAGAAGCCATTAGATTTGAAAAATGGTGGCTTTCCCTTTATTTTCCCCTCTTAAATATCTTTAGGATTCGATTTTAGGGAGTTACTAGAAAGGAATCCCGCTAAAAATCATCAAAAACTGCATTTTGAATCGTTCTAAGTCGTTTTTGTCTTCGCGGCGCTTCTGGCGCCGGTTCTCTGAAAAATGGCGCCTCAGGTGGCAATCTGGCGCCTGTTCATATTTCTGCACCATTTCATTTTAAATCCAAATGACTCTCAAATTTTTCATATAAGTCAGTAAATAAAAATGTTTTAATGTAATTTCTTAATATATAAGTCTCACAAAAATGCGAAATTCATAAAAAGAGCATAAATTTATATATATAATACTACTTATAAAAATAGATCAACAACATAAACAAACAAAAGTATGAGTTGCCTCTCACAAAGCGCTTGGTTTAATGTCGTCAACCCGACATTCTCAGTCATTACTCTGTGTGACCCAACATTACAGTTTCTTTAAAAACTGGACTTTGACCATCAAAATATGTTTCAGTCTGTGCCCATTCACTTTAAATACCTTTCCAGTCTTTGGATCTTCAATACTAACAACTTCATAGGGATAGACTTCTAAAATTGTTAATGGCCCTATCCACCTAGACTTATTTTTTTCAAAAAATAATTTCAATCTTATATTGTATAATAAAACTTCTTCTCCAGGCTCAAATTCCTTTTTCATTATCTTCTGGTCATGTCATTCTTTCATTCTCTCCTTATATACCCTACCATTATCATATGAATCCTTCCTAATCTCTTCAAGTTCATTCAATTGCAATAATTTTTTCTCACCAATATCTTCTAAACTAAAATTAAACTCCTTAATCGCTCAATAAGCTTTATGCTCCATTTCTACTGGTAAGTGACAAGTCTTTCCAAAAATTAATCTACATGGTGACATTCCTATAGGTGTCTTATAAGCTATTATATAAGCCCATAATGCAATATCTAATCTAACAGATCAATCCATTTTATTAAGATTTATGATTTTTTCAAAATTCTCTAAATTTTATGATTAGATACTTCTGTTAGATCACTAGTCTGGGGATGATAAGCAGTTGCAATCATATGTATAATATTATATTTTTCCACTAATTTTTCAGTTCATTTTTTCCAAAAGTGAGATCCTCCATAAGTAATGATTATTCTTGATATTTCATATTTTGTAAAATTATTTTTTATTAAAAATTTTGAAACACTCCGAGCATCACATCGAGGTAAAGTAATTGCTTCAATCCACTTTGATACATAGTTCATTGCAATTTATATATATATATATATATATATATCCAAATGAAGGTAGGTTGAGATATTCTAGGATGCTGGTGGCTATGGAGGGAAGTGCTCTGCTAGGGTTTCTGGCAACATGGTGAGCTACTAGAGGTGTTCTTGGGGTTGTTTCTGTCTTCAGGGTGCTTTTCTCTCCTCCTCCCACACTTTGAAACTTATCTCCATCACTTATTTCTTAGGGTGTGGTGGTTCTTTTACTGTTTCTTTGGTTATTCCTGGTTGGTGGCTTTTTTGCTGTTCCATTGGAGGCCTCCTGAATTCTCTGGTTTTTCTGCTGGCCTCCTGAATTCTGTCTTGCCTTCTTTTTCTCTACTCAAAAGTTTCTGGGTTTTCTTTGTGGCTGGTGTTATGGCCACCCCCATTGATGTTCACACTGACGAATTCCGATTCGAGTAAGGCTACTTATGCAGGGATTGTTGGAAGAGCTAATGGCACTCTCCAAGATCCTACAAATTTAATTTTCCCTCAGGAATTTCATAATGCTTCTGCTGGCAAAGGGATTTACCCTTGCATTCACCCCCTTGGCTTCAAAGATGGAAAAACTGCAGTCTACTTCTCTGTAGGTGAAATTGCTTCACTGAATGAAGAAGTCAGATTCACTCTTGTTGGAAAATTCCAGTTGGGTCATCCCAAAATTGATCTTGTTAGAAGCTTCTTTGATTCTCTAAATTTCATTGGACAATGAAAGCTTGGTTTGATAGATGGCAGACATCTTCTTATCCAACTCTCAATGGAAGAAGATTATGCTAGGCTATTTGCTAAACAAGTTGTTTCTATAGCAGGAGTTATAATGAAAATCCAGAAATGGACTAGAGATTTTGACCCAACTAAGGAGCCTCTTGTGGTCCCAGTTTGGTTTAAGCTATCTGTTCTTCCATTACCTTACTTTAAGCTTAATGCCCTTTTTAATATAGGGAGAGCACTAGGTACTTCCCTCAAGGTTGATGCTCCTACTTTCAATAAGGCAAGACATGCTCTTGCTAGAATTCAAGTGGAAAGAGACATAACCCTCCCTGAGATAAAAAGGATATGGATTGGTTCTGATGCAGAGGGGTTTCAGCAAGATATAACTACTGAACAAAAGCCTTTTTACTGCCAACACTGTAAAATGTTTGGCCACACCATTGAGAAATGCTATAGGCTCCACCCCCTACAAAAAAACTCTCTATGAATCCAAGGGTAGCTAGTCAGGTTTCTAATCAGGGACAAAGCAATAATATCACTACATTTAATCACAGGGATGCTGTCAGGAAAACCAGTAAAACTCTTTCTGTTAAGAACACAAATCCTCTTGCCACTTTCCCCTCTGGTGATCCATTGGGGGAATTATCAGAACCCCAAAACAACTTGGAAACTTCTCCAGGTTGTGTGGTGAGGGCAGAACCTAATGAAGTCAGTATTATTACCCCTCCTTCCCCCACACTTGCTGGAAAAGGGAAATGTGCTCTGAAAAATCCCTTGATCACTGAGGCTGACACTAGAATTAATGAAGTTGCTGCTGTTGAAGTGCAGCAGGCTTTGGGAGAAGATTGGCAAAGTAAGAAAACAAGGAAAAATATTGTGATGAAAAGTTCCCTGATCAATGAGGCTACTCCTAGCATTGCTGAGGCTGATTTCATTGATTTGCAACAAGTTTTGGAAGAGGATTGGCAAATTCAGAAAACCAAGAAACTTAGAATGCTAAGTATCTCATGATTAATATTTTGTGTTGGAACATTAGAGGAGTGGCTCACCCCTCCTCTCCATTGCTAAGGATCCCATGATTAATATTTTGTGTTGGAACATTAGAGGAGTGGCTCACACCTCCTCTCTTTTGAGATTAAGACATCTCATCAGACTACATAAGATTTGGTGCTTTGCAATTCTTGAACCTATGGTCACCAAATATCCTCAAAACATCATCAACAAGTTTTCCAAGTTTACTTTTTATGCTAATTCCACTAAGAAAATCTAGCTCTTTGTCAGACCTGAAACTCAGTGCAGTTTACTTGTTAACCATCATCAGTTTCTTCACATTCAGTTTGCTATTGGAGCACAAGTGGGTTTTGCATCATTCATCTATGCTAGCAGCCTTCCTAGATACCAACAAGAACTGTGGCATGAGGTGATGACTTTGGGACAAAATATTGACTCTGTCTAGATTTTGGGGGATGAATTCAATTGTATCACTTCTCCAACTGAAAAAATAGGGGGTAAAGCCCCTTTACTTTCTCCAATAGCTAAATTCAATAACTTCAGCAGTGATGCTGGTCTTTTTGATCTAGGCTTTCAAGGTCCAAAGTTCACTTTGATAAGAGGCACGTTGTGGAAAAGATTGGATAGATTGCTTGACAACTCCTTTGACAACTCCTTATGGTTATGGTTTCAATCCTTCCCATTCTCTACTGTCACTCACCTTGCAATGGCTGGATCTGATCACAGACCTATCCTTTGCTCCATACAGAACACTGCTAGACCAACTCGCACACCTTTCAGATTTCAGAATATGTGGACTCTACATCTTGATTTCATTAAGGAAGTCGAAAACAATTGGAATTCCAACCTGAATGCAGAACCCTGGATCAGATTATGGTTAAAACAAAAGAACTTAGCCTCTCATCTGAAAAAATGGAATTGGGAAAGATTTGTTAATGTCAATGAACAACTGGTGGCCATCAAAAAAGAAGTTCATAGTTTGGAGGAAGGCTTACAAATGGGGATGAACTCTTATGAACTATGAATATGAGGTTCACCATGCCAATGAGAGACTCCTGAAATCAGCTGCCATGAATGTTTCTTAAAACAAAAAGCTGCTGTCACTAAATTCACTGATGGTGATAGAAATACTAGATACTATCATGCTTGTATCAATCATAGAAGAAAGTGTAGCATGATCTTAAAAATAACCAATATCAATGGCAGGAAGTTAACCAATGCAGAAGATATAGCTTATGATGTAGTCCAACATTTCCAAAAGTCAGATGTTCACTAACTGTTAGCAATATGTTCAAAATTTAATTCTAACTAGTACCCCTTTCAAAGATGAGATAAAACAAGCCTTACATTCCATTGATGGTCTCAAAACTACTGGGCCTGATAACTATACTTCTACTTTCTATAAAGCAACATGGGATATGACTAAACAAGACATTATGCTTGCTGTCCAAAATTTCTTTCTTGGTGTGGACCCCCTAAAATATTTCAGTGCCTCCACCATCACTGATACCAAAGAACCAAGAAAGGAAAACTTGGGGGGATTACAGGCCAATCATCCTAACGAATGTGATCTCCAAAATAATCAGCAAAATTATTGTGTTTAGGCTGCAACCCCAGCTTCATCATCTCATTAGTGACAACCAAGTGGCTTTTATTAAAGGGAGGAATATTACTGACAACATCCTACTTGCCCAGGAACTC
>NW_018251061.1:193316-207012 GCF_001263595.1 Phalaenopsis equestris
ATTTTGTCAGGTTTAATCAAGCTCCTGAATATTAATAGTCATAATGTAAGCTGGCTTAAATTCTCTACTAGCTGGGAAGAATGGCATAACAACAACCTTTGGGTGATACCCTGTATTGTGGCTTGGTTCATATGGATGTACAGAAATCACAGCAAATTTGATGAGAAGTTTTCAGGGTCTAAATCTGTGATTATTAATTGTATCTCTTATATTCAGAAATTGATCAAGTTTCATCATTTCCCTAATGTTATAAAGCACTAAACTCCAGGAAACAATACCCCTCTTCCTCAGTTTTTCAAACTAATCCTTTGGAGTCCTCCCCCTACTGGTTGGATGAAGGTCAACACTGATGGCAGCTTCTCAAATGGTAGTGCTGGTATTGGGGGAATCTTCATGAACCCTCATGGTTCTCCCATTCTGTATTTCACTGCTCCTACTGTGGCAATGGATGCTCTGGAGGCTGAATTCATAACTACCTACTGGGCTGTCAGAATTTCTTGTTGCTGCCATATGGTTCCTTTGATTACAGAAACAAATTCTACTAATTGTATTAAAATCCTTCTTCATGATGAAACACCCTTGGAATATAATCAGATGGCATAATCTATTAGTTTCCCTACTACCCAGATACATGATCAATATCAATTATATTCCTAGAGAGGGTAATTGTCCAACTCATTGGCTTGCCTCCCAGGGTAGAAACACTGAACAGATTTTTGTTGGGTAGACACTTACACCTGAGTTAAAATTCCTGCGGCACTCCCCTATATCAAATGTATGTAACTGCTATGGGAGGTAGATCCTTGGGGGAAGGTATTGAGTTACATAGTGTTAGGCTTTACTGCTGGTCCTTGTGTGTAAGTTCTATTTATGTGTCCATACAGATACATGAGCATCATGTGTTCCCTCTTTCATTTTCAACTTTAGGGAGGGTATATCTCTCCAACTCTTGTAATCCCCATTTGGTTCTTTATTAACATGTAAGTAGCCTTAGTTGCTCTTTTCCTTTTAATATATATATATATATATATATAAAAAATATTTTTTTCTTCACAATCCATATATTCATTGTAAAGGGGAACAATGTTTTCTTAAATTTGAATCTTCCGCAAAAAAAAACTTTGTTTAGTTTTCGTAATTTTACATTTGAAAGTTCGTTCTTAGTTAGTTAACAATGTTTTTCAACTGCACTCTATATAGCATTTACCTTAGTAGTTAATATTCAAACTTCACACTTTACTTTTATTTTTGTATTTTTTTTATTTATAAAAAAATTTCAAGAACCTACTTATAGGATTTTCTAACTTTCATGTGGGATCGATATTTAGGAATCTATCAGAGCTCTTTATTACTTGAGTGATATATTACTTGCATTGATTTTAAAGGGGATTTGGCAGTTTAAAAAGAGCTTTAAAGATAAATTATTTTTATAAAAGGTATTTTTGTTTGGATTAGATTACATATTTATTGTTATATCTGTCATGTGTATTTTGTAATATTGAAAAATATTTACAAAATTTGCACACTAAATCTACCCGCATCAAGTTTTTGGTGTCATTGCCGAGAAAGTAATGAAGAGTATTAGTAATTATTTTATTTAATTTTAAAATATATATAAAAAGTGTTTCTAATTTAGTTTTTAACATTTTCCTATTTAAGTGTGTATGCTTAGTTTTAATTACTTGCTTTGTTTGTTTGTACATAGTGTAAGGTCTGAAAATTAAGTACCTTACGATTCTGAATTAGAGAGAACTATTAGAAAAATTTGAAAACAACAAAAAAAAATATATCACTTTTACAAAATGACTTGTAATTTGAATAATGCTGGAAATGAAAATGAACATCATCAAAGACCTTTAAGATATTATGCTAATCATACAGCAGATGAAATTCTCCTAGATCAATAATTTATGTTGTTGTTGGTGGATAATTAATGACAAAACCATTCGATAAATCGTATTCATTAATTGAAGAGATGACTAATAATAATATTCAATGGCCCTCTGAAAGGGTAAATCCAAAAAGAGTAGCTAGTATTCATGATTCTGATGTAATATCTATGTTAGCTGCCCATATAGCTGCTATATCAAAGAAGATTGATGAATATGGAATGAATTATTCTCAGGCAGTACCAGTGCTTGAGGAAAACTCATGGGACAAATAATAAAATCTCTATCTTCATATGAGACTTTAAATGCAATAAATAATCATTCTAATAATCCTTATGCCAATTATTATAATCTTGATTAAAAGAATCATCCAAACTATAATTTGAGTAATAATGATTCTAATGTTGTAAATCCACAAAGGGGAAACAATACTCAAACCCATTGAGAAACTCCAACAGTTAAGGGAATCAAGTTTATAAACATTATTACCCCCCATGTTTTAATAATTTGTAGATGTTTTAATAATTTGTAGAGTAAATAATTTGTAGAGTAAGGAGAAAAAGTTATCAATGGAAGAATCGATATTGCAAATTGGAAGTCAATTACAAAATAAAGGAGCTGCAATTAGAAACTTGGAAAATCATTTGAGATGTATTGCTACCTCACGTAGCAATAGACCTCCAGGAACATTTCCTAGTAATGTTGAAGTAAATCCTAAAGATCAGAATAAATAACAAACTCAAACTATTCAACTAAGAAGCGGAAAAGAATAAGAAAACAGAGTTCAACTAGATGTTGAAATTGATAAAGATGATGTGAAAAATGAAAAATTTGGTGAAAATTTTTATTTTGAGGCATAAAGTCCTAGTAAACCAATGGAAATCACTGTAGAAAGATAACCACCTCCATTTCCATAATGATTGAAGTAGAAAAATAGAGACAACCAATTTTCAAAAGTCTTGGAAGTTTTGTGGACATTAACAATAAACATTCAATTTTTTGATGCTTTGGAACAAATGTTAAGTTTTGTGAAGCTCATGAAAGATATACTTAATATGAAAAGGAAGTTCATAGATATTGAGACCGTTGGACTCAGTGAAGAGTGTAGCACTATAATTCAGAAAAGGCTTCCTGAAAAATTTAAAGATTCTAGAAGTTTTACAATTCCTTGTGCTATTGGAAAAATATTTTATGGAAAAGCTTTATGTGATTTAGGAGTCAGTATTAATCTTATGTCATTATCAGTTTTCAAAAGGTTAGGCTTAGGGGCTTAGGAGATATTTCACTTATAATTGTAACTCTTCAGTTAGCTGATCATTCGATTACCTATCTTAAGGGAGTTATAGAAGATGTTTTAATGAAGATTGATAAATTTATCTTTCCTATGGACTTTAATGTACTAGATACGGAGGAAGATAAAGAAGTTCCTATCATTTTCGGAAGACCATTCCTAGCCCTTAGAAGAGCTTTGATAGTTGTGCAGAAAAGAGAACTAACTATGAGAGTTAGTGATCAAGAGATTACATTTAATATTACAAAATTAATGAGATACCTTACAAAATAGCAAGAGATTGAATGCTTCAGAATGGATATTAATGAATATTTAAACCATAAATATTTTAAGAAAGACTTTTGAAAAAGAATTTGAAATAGGAATATATGGAATATCAAGATGAGGATAAAATTCAAGATGAATCTATGGAAGTGAGTAAAGAGGATTTGAATTATGTTTAAGAAAAATTTGAAATGTTACATCCTACAAAAAGTAACAAAAGTTTGAATTCATCTTTGGAGAAACTTCCTGAACTAGAACTAAAAACACTTCCTCCACATTTGAAGTATGCATTCTTAGGAGATTTATCCACATTACCTATTATAGTATCCTTATAATTAACTGATAAGCAAGAGCAACAGTTGTTGGAAATTTCAAAAAGATATAAAAAAGCCTTTGGATGGACATTAGCTAATATTAAAGGAATCAGTCCCATAATTTGTATGCATAAAATTTTATTAGAAGAGCAACATGAACCAAGAGCTAATCCTCAAAGGAGATTAAATCCTATGATGAAAGAAGTTGTGAAGAAAGACATTTTATAATGGTTAGATACTGGTATAATATATCTTATTTGAGATACCGCTTGGGTAAGTCCAATTCACAGTGTTCCAAAGAAAGGAGGTGTGATGTAGTGACAAATGAGCATAATGAATTATTATCAACAAGACAATTCATACGATGGAGAATTTGCATGGATTATAGAAAATTAAGTTTGCCACAATGAAGGATCATCATCTTTCTTTATTTTTTTTTGGACCAGATGTTAGATAGATTGGTTGGGCATAAATATTTTGATTTTCTAGATAGATATACCAATTATTATCAAATACCTATTACTCCAGGGTTCTTATGGAATGTTTGCATTTCGATGAATAACTTTGGATTATGTAATGCACCTGCAACATTTCAAAGATGTATGATGTCAAATTTCATTGATTTGATTGAAAAAGGGATTGAAGTCTTTATGGATAATTTTTCTGTATTTGGTTTGATAATTTTTCTGTATTTGGAACTTAATTTGAAATATGTCTAAGTCATTTAGAGAAAATTCTGGAATGTTGTGAAAAGGCTGATGTCATATTGAACTGGGAAAATTATCAATTCATGGTTGCAGGAGGAACTATGCTTGGACATAAAATTTCAGAAAATGATAGGGAAATAAAACCTCCAAAAATACAAGTTATATCATACCTAGCTCCACCTACTACAATAAGTGGAGTTAGGAGTTTTCTAGGACATGTTGGATTTTACATGAGATAAAATAAAGACTTTTCAAAAATTACTAAACCTTTATGCCAACTTCTAGAAAAAGATACAAAGTTTGACTTTAATCAAGATTGCCTTAAAGCCTTTGAATCTTTAAAGGAAAACGAGATCATTACTCTTATAATTGTTTCACCTTATTGGGAGAATCCTTTTGAATTAATGTGTAAAGCTAGTTATTATGTTATTGGAGTTGCTTTAGGGTATAGATACGATAAGGTTTTTAAATTCATATATTATGCTAGTAAAACTCTTAATGATGCCTAGATTAATGACACTACTGAAAGAGAGTTATTAGCTATTGTATATGCTTTTCATACGTTTAGACTGCCTTTGTAAAGGGCAGGTCTATCATTGATAATGCTCTACTTGCACAGGAACTTCTGCATGATCTAAATAAACCTTGTAGAGGGGGTGATCAGATCTATAAATTTGACATAAAGAAGGCTTATGACATATTTAGCTGGGATTTTATATTGGAGATACTCACTGCTAGAGCATTTCATACTTCCTTTTGCCAACTTATTCACAGATGGTTAAAAAACTGCCCACTCAATCCTCCTCAATGGGAAAAACTAGGGATCTTTTGCTGCCACCAGAGGTTTGAAGCAAGGGGACCCTTTATCCCCCACCATCTTCATCTCAGCCATAGACTACTTATCTAGAATGATTGATGCTGCTCTCCTACCTCAAAACTATTCCAGCTACCATCATAGCTCTAATATTCCAATTTCCCACCTTCTCTATGATGATGATATTATGGTTTTTCAAGTGCCCATAAGAATACAGTGAAGAATGTTTTCCAAAGCCTACAAAAGTTTCAACTGCACTCAGGGATGCAATTTAATGCTGATAAATGTCAACTGATCCTTAATAAGAAAGCCTCCTCCAATTGTAAGCAATGGGCCACTACTTAAAAAGGGTTTTCTTGTACTCAGCTTCCCATCAAGTACCTTGGAGTTACATTGCTAACTGGCAGAACCAAACAGATCCAATTTGAAGAAGTCCTCAATAAAATATCCTCCTTCCTCTCTGGCTGGACCCAATTTTTCCTCTCTAATGGTGGGAGAATTACTTTGTTGAAGAGCATTTTAACAAATTTCTCTTCCTACATCCTACAGATGTCTGCTATGAAGAAAAGCTCTCAAATTCAGATGGAGAGAGCCTTTAACAGATTCCTTTGGGCTGGTTAAAGATAACAAATGCAATGAGCTTCTTGACAAAAGGTGGCTACTCCTCAATTGGCTAGGGGCATTGGCTTTAAGGGTCTGAACCAACTGTTACAAATCAACCTGTGTAAGATGTGGATTAAATTTAGATCTCAGTCCTCTCTCTTGGCTAAATTTATGTGGAGTAAATACTGTAAAGACCAACATCCTACACTGGTGGGCAGAAAGATTGGTGATTCCAAAGTATGGGTGAAGATGTTCAAGATTAGACATATTGCTGAAGACCTCTTCCTTTGGGACTTGGGTAAGGGCAATATCAGCTTTTGGTTAGATCATTGGTGCCCTAATGATTGGTTGATTCCTCTGAACTCCCCTATTCCTAATCTCAAAGTTGCTGATTACTGGAAGGCAACAGTTGGTCCATCCCAAAACTTTCTACTATTTTGCAGGAACATTCAGTCAAAAGAATTTCCACCATATAGTTTGATAGGAATAAGATATACAAACTTGTTTGACAGATCTACTCTACTCAAAGCCTCACTAAAGTTATATACTCCAAAATTTATAAGAGATTTCTTGGGGGGACATTTTCTGGAATAAATCTCTATATCCTTTTATGGCCTTTTTCAAGTGGAGTATTCTTAAATAGTGTCTCCCTACTGATGACATACTCAAATTGAAAGGTTTGAGAGGGCCTTCTAGATGTGGGTCGTGTCTTCAAGAGGAAGAATCTATCACTCATTTGTTCTTTGAATGTAACTTTGCCCAGAAAGTTTGGATCCTAGTAATGCATTACCTGGATATTAAAACCTTTCATCTCACTTGGGATAAACTCATTAATTGTTGATAGAGCTAACATCAAATTAATTGTGGCACTGTACCTTTCATTCCAGAATGGTTTGTTTGGTTGAATAGAAATGGTTCCAAATTTGAAGGGAAGGTTTACAATGCTGAAAAAGTGGTTAGGAATATTATATCTTACATTCACAAGCTGATCAAATATAAAAGATTCCCAAACATCTCCAAATTCTATTTGGATAGCAAGGAAACTTCTAACCAAATCAAAAGTCTTCTAGACCCCTCCTAAGGAAAACACTATCAAGATCAACACTCATGGAAGCTTCTTTGGCTAGGGGCTGATGTAGGTGGTATTTTTAGAAATCAACTTGGACACTGCTCCGGTCTTGGCTGCTGATGCAATAGAAATCAAAATTATTGTTTTCTACTGTGTAATTATTATTGCAACTAAGGTTGGTTGGAATAACCTCTGGATTAAGGTGGACTCAACTGTAGCCATCAAACTGTTAAGAAATGAGGATATGCATCCCTGGAATCACTCTTACTGGATGCACAACATTAAAAGGCTTTCTTCACACCTCTAACTGAATTTCACTTTTATTTTCAGGGAGGGCAACCAGCCTGCCCAGCCTGCCAATTGGCTTGCAAGAATATGGTCTCAGCTGCAACATCACAACTATGGCTACTGTCCCTCCTTCCCAACTTCTCTTATTACTTCATTGGGACAAAATTAACCTTCCCTACCTAAGAATTTCTAGTCAGAACAACATTTAGATTGTTATTACTCATTTTTGTTTTGGCATGTGTTTGTTGCTGTCCTCCTGAACTTAAAACTTGTTGCTAATGCTTCAATTCCTTTTGCTTTAATTAAGTGTGACTTATGGCTTGGTATACATGTACTTATGGGTTCACTAGTTCTTTTTATTTTATTTGGAGGTAGATTTGGTATTTTTTGTTTTGAGTGGAGTTGTAATTTGTTAAAGGATCCCATAGGTGTTTTAGGTAGTTAGATGGGGCTCCACTAACCCCCCCATATATACTGATTGTAGTGGATTATGTTTCAAAATGGATTAAAGCAATCAGTTTACCTTGATGTGTTGCTTGGAGTGTTTCAAAATTTTTAATTAAAAATAATTTTACAAGATATGGAATGTCGAGAGTAGTCATTACCAATGGAGGATCTCATTTTAGGAATGCAACAGTTGTAAGATTGGTGTAAAAATAAAATGTAACTCATAAAATTGCAACTGCTTATCATCCCTAGACTAGTGGTTTAGCAAAAGTATCTAATCGTGAAATTAAGTGAGTTTTGGAAAAGAGTGTTAATGCTAATAAAGTGGATTGGTCTGTTAAATTAGATACAACATTATGGGCATACAGGACAGGGATAGCTTATAAGACACATATAGGAATGTCACCATATAGATTGATTTTTGGGAAGACTTGTCACTTGCCAATTGAATTGGAGCATAAAGCTTATTGGGATATAAGAGAATTCAATTTTGGTTTTGAAAGAAGCTGGTAAGAAATGAGTTTGAGGAAATTAGGAATAAATCTTACGATAATGTGAGGATTTATAAAGAAAAGACAAAAGAATGACATGATTGGAAGATTGAAGTCTTGGTGGAATGGGAAATTATTGTAGAATACTAACAATAAGTTTTATTGTAGAATACAAAATTGAAATTATTTCCTGGAAAATTGAAGTCTTGGTGGAATGGGCGATTCAGAGTTATAAAAGTCTATCCCTATGGAGAAGTTAATATTGAAGACCCCAAGACTGGAAGAAAATTTAAAGTGACCGGGTACACATTGAAACCAAATTTTGATGGTTAAAGACCAGCTTTTAAGGATACTGTAATAATGGGTCACCCAGAATGAGATTGGGAATGTAGGGCTGATGAAATTAAACCAAGCATTTTGTGGGTGGCAACCCATATTTGTCATTGTTTAGTTTGCTTTGAGTTTGTTTTGTTTGAAATATTTTACTTATATTTATGTTTTGTCCTTTATGTAGTCCGTGTATTTCAGAAAAATATTTAAAAACTTCTTTATCTGCCTAATTTTATGGAAAAATTAAGAATTTATTGGATCAAAATAAAAATACCATAATTTTTGGAACTAAAACATGAAGCACCAGATTAGTGAATGATACGCCGAATTTCAGAGAGTTGGTGCATGATGCGCCTCGGCGACAAAAATGACTAAAACGTTTCAAAAGGCGATTTTCAACAGTTTTTTTTGCGCTTTATTCTCCTTATAACTCATAAAAACTGAATCATAAGTCTATTTTAAGGGGGAAAACGAGGGAAAATCCACTATATTTCAAATTAAATGGCTTTCTAATCCAAAAATACTGCGAGATTTAGAATTCTCAACCAAAGAAAGTCGTCAGTTTCGATGCCCAAAAATTACATGATCGAGTTCTAGTGAAGAAGAGGCTAATCAAAGAAAGGAAATTTGTGAATCAAGGATTCAACAAACCGAATACTCGAGTGGAAGATAATATTGCGCAGAGGCACTGAGAAGTACTTTGCTACACTATTGTCGTTGTAGTCGTCCTGTGGTGAAAGATTTTTATATAAATCTTCATTGGATCAACCAAGGAACTGTCTATGTGTGCGGCAGGTTTGTGCAGTTCACTCCTTCAAGAATAAACGTGATGTTTATAATTGAGAATGTGCCTATTTGCCATTATGCTAATTTTACCCCTATTTGAGATAATATGAATGAACTCTACTGATTCCTTACGGATGAAGATGCAAACTGAGAGGCCAGAGATGATGGGACTGTAAGTTTTTCCTCATCATTTTTAAATCCTATTTCTAAAGACTGACATTTCTTCATTGTATCAAAATTACTGCCGACCATGAAAATCAATAAAGTAACCAAGTAGAGTGTCATTCTGAATTACTGTATTCAAACCGGAAAACCTATTGATATTGGAGCCATAATTGTAAAATCATGTTTGGGTTTGATTGTGAGTGGATCTGCAACTGGACTGGGACATCCATCAACTATTTTTCTACTATGCAGTCAATTTTAAGTACCTTATGAAAGTTGGGAAAAAGTGCTTCTTCCTTGGAAGCCGATGGATCAAGAAGTCTATTGCAACTCGATTGGAGTGGGAGATGTAAATGATATGAATGTATTGATGGATCAGGGATCTCATAATTCATCACCTATTCAACCCTCCTATAATTCAAATGCACTTTTGAAGAGAATCAAGAAGATAGAGAAAGAGGTGCACAATCTTAGCATGTGATTGAGAATATTTCTGAAATGATGGATCATCTGGATTGGAGACTAAAGGAACATTTTGAATGTACAAGGCGTATTGAAGATGGTTTAGTACGTATGTTCAAAAAACTTTCTTAGATTGAAGAGGAATGAACTAATGAGTTCCCATATCTACCCTTCTACAACCTGTATGTTCACTACCAATCAATGGGAGATATCTAGGAGGACAAGATTGAAGAAGTTGTTTGAAATTAATTTATGCACGGAATGTTTTGTTTAGTATTGCTTGTTTTAGTTTGTTGAGTTGTATTGCACTTTGCTTCTATTTTTGCACTATTTATGTTTATGCTTTTATTGCTTGTTTTAGTTTATTGAGTTGTATTGCATTTTGCTTCTATTTTTGCACTATTTATGTTTATGCTTTGTATTTTGATGTTTAGATTTTAGTTTTAGGATGTTGGTTTATTTTAGAATACTGAATTTATGTTTGTTGGCTTGAAAACTATTAGTTTGTATTAGCACAGACTTTATATACAAATGTGTGTTTTTGTGTTGTTTTTGAAGGTGTGGTGTTAGAGTGATGTTTATTTATGCTTATAAATGTTCATTTTAGTTAATTAAAGGTTGACATAAAGCAGTATGGAGCAGATTTTCATAGAAACCAAAATCTGGTGAATTTAACCTCTGGCGTATGATGCGCTAGATTGGGAAACCAAAATCTGCTGAATTTAACCTCTGGCGTATGATGCGCTAGATTGGCGTAAGATGCACAAATTCACAGAGCGCTGGCGCATGATGCGCCAAAGACCTGAACAAGCTAGATTCCCTAAAAATCACAAAATCACACAGATAAGCTCCATTTTTACTTCTTGGGTTGTCTCCTACCTCTAAACCTTGACTTAGTGCTTCTTATTGAAGACGGTAGAGAAGATTTGGAATGCCAAAAATTATAGATTTCATCTTGTTTTAGTAAGAGCTTCACTTTAACATAGAAATTTTTATTTTTGTAATGGATTTTTCCTACATTATGAAAGATCCAAAATTTGGGATTTTCGAAGAAAAGCTCGAAGAAAACTCATGGTGAAAAGTTTCTTACCCAATAATCTTGATTAAGGAGTTAGATTTTTGATTTAGTAATTTGTTCAAAATTTATTTGGATTTTTGTAGATTTTTCAATGGCTCCACAAGTTAAGAGAGGAAGGTCCTTTGAGGACTTAATTCACTAAGATTTTTTAACTTCAAGGCCAACATAGTTACAATACTCAAATTGAGTTCAAAAGATTGATCCAAGAACGGACATTTACAAACCTGGGTGGCGAGACTGAAAGGTTAATCCTAGCCAGAAATTGGGAAAGATTCTACTACTTCACAGCATTAGCAATTGTCCCCATGATTCGGGAGTTCTACACTATGGTGAGATTTACTGCTGGTGACTGCATATTGATTAGAGTTAAAAAAGTTAAATTTTCTACTGAAAGTATAAATACTTCTTATGGAATGGGAATGTATTTTTTATGAGTATGTTGCATTCATGATGACTGAATCATCACTAGATGAAGTGTTTGCCTTTTTTACTGATGGAAGAGGAGAGTGGAAGAATAAGAATAACAAGATAGTTAACTTTCTTGCTTCCATGTTGACTAGCCAGTTAAAGGTATGTCATGACTTTATTTCTGCTAGATTATTGCCAACGAATCATCCTGCTGATGTTACAAAAGCTAGAGTGATTTTGAACTATTGCATTCAGAACATGAAAGCAATAAATGTTGGTGCACTCATAGTTCATCATACTCAAAGTATAGCTGGTACCTTTACATCTAGTGGTTTGGGATACCCTATTCTGATTTTCACTATATGTGAACAATCAAGAGTAGAGTCCCATAGAAATGAAGAAAAATTATAACCACAGAATCCAATTAGGAGGCATATGATTCAGAGAGTTGAATCATTTGCTAAATCTAGAGGGGGAAGAATGGATAGACATTCTACAACAGCTGCAAGGGCATCTACTTCTCACCCTTCATCATTAGATAACATTATGGACCAACTCATGATTCAACAAATTGACATAATTAATATTCAAGGTCGGTTGGGAGAGATTGGAATAAGAAATGCTTATAATGATGAATATTAGCAAAGGAGAGTTGAACATGATATTGATTTTAAGAATGCTATGGTGAGACATCTTAGCGGAGAGCCCAATGTGGAGTTTCCTCCTTGCCCTAATTTCACTCCCTATGCTCCTTTTAGAGATGAAGATGAGGAAGATGAAGAAGATGAAGATGATGATGATGAGGAAGGAGATGAAGACTGATATTTTTATGAGCTTAGTATAGTTTATTTTTTGTGGTTATTTGTTATTTGTGATTGTATTGTGTTGTGCTTTTATTTGAGAACTATTGTAGTAAAAACTTTCATGTTGTGTTGTGGACTTAACTGTAATAATAACTATAGTCTTTTACTTTTCCTGCTTTTTTAGTATTTTCATTTTTGTTTTTTCAGCTTTCTTATTTCTATTTTTAATTCTCGTCAAGTTCTTTAGAATATATTATGTTTCATTTAATACTTTAAAACCTGTACATTTTTAATGTTAGTACCAGCAATATACAAAAGCCCAGTTTCATAGTCAGAAATCTTCAACAGGTCAGTTTTTATTTTTCATGCATTTACTGTTTTGTTTCACCTACTAAATTTTGTACTAAAATATTTTTAAATTTACTTAAAAACTTAAGTTTGGGGAAAAAATTTTTCTTTTGAAGAAAATTAAACTAAATTTTACTTGTCCTCAATTAACTATATTTTCAAATTTAATTTAACATGAGCTAGGGATATTAAGATTTAACTTTGAATGACTATATTTATGTTTATAAATATTGTGGTAAATTTAGGTAAAAAGGTTTTAATAATGAAGGTCAATTCTAAAGTTAAAGATATTTAATATGATTGGATAAGACTATGTGTTTTTATTTAAAATAAAGAAAATTGTACTTTTGAATTGTTAAGAATTTTAGAGTTTCATGTAAAAAGAAAAGAAATAATTTCATGGGTCATGTCATTTAAAACATTCTTAAATTTTCCAAATACTAAATCACTAAGATAATCAATTTTGAAAAATATAAAAATTTAAATGACTTGATTTTTGATCTCCACTGTGATTTATGATCCGAAGAACTAAAAGTTTCAAAATTTTTAAAGATAAATACTACTCTTAACATTTAAATGGTTTTTTAAAAATCAAAATATAACTCAAAAAATTATGAAACTTTATTTTTTGAGTTCTCTGTAATCAGGGGTACTTTCTAAAAATAAAATGATATTTAAAATAAAAATTTAATTTTTTGGCCTATTCTAAATATTTAAATAATAAAAATTCATAGAAATCATAAAAATAATAAAACTCATGGAAATGTTTTAAATTGTTTTGTAATCACTTAGGAACAATTGGAATATTTTTCCTTTCTTTCTAAATAAAGATATTGAATTTCAAAGCTTAAAAATAATTTTTAAAAGGCTAAAAATGAGTTTTCACTAAAATAATTCCAATAAATCAAAGAAAAATAAAAAAAATATAAAATTTACTCCTTTGAGTTTTTTGACCTTGGGGAGATTTTTCAAAAATATAAAACTTAACTTTCAACACTTAAAATATTTTATTTTTATTAAACAACCCAGAAGTTAAAAAAATTCTAATAAATCACAATAAATTCAACAAATTGTGAAATTTGACCCAAAGACTCCTCTGGTCTAGGTCTACCTTCAGTAAAAATTTCAAGGGATTATAA
>NW_018251061.1:207185-207396 GCF_001263595.1 Phalaenopsis equestris
GTCATTTGAATTGAATTTGACAAATTATGTGTTAGAGCCTTATGGGTAAATGTGTAATTTTGAAAATCTTGCCTTAATTAACATTTAGGCTTAAGTCAAGGAGGGGAATGGGTAACCTCTGATCTTAATCAATTTATTTGATGCTTGAAACACAAAGGGGTTAATTGGTAGAAACCAATTGCACTTTCTTAATTAAGATTAATAAATTTCT
>NW_018251061.1:207407-208044 GCF_001263595.1 Phalaenopsis equestris
AAATAAAATCTAAATTATGAATCATGACCACTTAAAGCTTAACATTTTTCAAAACTAATTAAGACACTCACCTAGGTCTTAAGGGCTTAGTGGTGACTTAGGCTAAATTAAAAATTGATTAAACAAGGATTAGAGAAATAAACAAAATCAAACATCCATGAAACACCATTAAGCCCAATTAGGAATAAAGTTTGGCTAAGTGTTCAAAAAACACTAACTTGCCCCTTTAAGGGTCTTCACCCACATAATTCTTAAATTGAATGACAAATGATAATTACCCCTTTCCTAGGGATAATTTAGGGATAATTGAGTCACTGAGTAATAAGGGTATTTACAGGATGAACTATTAAGCAACATAATAAGTTTAAATGGACTCGAGACTTTTCACCAGTTGGTGAGAGGGAGGCATGGACCTGCTTCCCCCTCCTAACTTGTTGGATACGTCAGAGGTCTATTAAACTTAATATTCTTCGCTTAATGAAATCATCCTTAATTAAACTTTTGTAAGAACTTACCAAGACATGACATAAGGTTAGGAAGACCACTAGAATTTTACCTTTCCTGCTCTTCATAAACTGCCTTAACATGCATTTTAAGTTTCAGGTGGTGGAACGAGAAGACTCGCCAGGTACACTTT
>NW_018251061.1:208228-208837 GCF_001263595.1 Phalaenopsis equestris
TTAAGACATCTCTATCGGATGATCGGGAATCCCTCGGAGGAGGTAACCTACAGTTGCTAACAAGGCTTCCCACGGTTTAAATGAAATTATGGAACTCATTAAGTTGGGTTTAGTAAGTTCAATTGGACTAGGTGAATCCAATAGAAAATAGTGGTGCCGGAAAAAAGAACCATATGATCCTAACCGGTGTCGCTCTAATCAACTTTAATATACCCTCATAAAAATTAAAGAACTTCAACCATAGGGACACATGATTTGATATTATAACTTGACACACTAGATAACTCAAACTCATCGCGGCAAGGAGCTTAAAGCTAGCATGGTGGGCAACACGGCCATCTTCAACAGCAAAACTTGTCTTCCCCAGCTAAACCAATCCTCCTTCCTTAGACTTAAAACAACAAAGCCATAGGACTTCGAGATTGCTTGCTTATGCAATGTAAATCCTCACCTTATCTTTAGGCTTTTGTATAACCCTACTATATAATATAAGCACTAACTCGTCTTAGGATTCCGAGGTTGTCGTTTGTCACGACCTGACTCCTCACATCTTCCAAGTTATTTGTGTGATCATTTCATACGAATGTAAGCCCTAAATAATAAAATTTG
>NW_018251061.1:209200-218845 GCF_001263595.1 Phalaenopsis equestris
TCATATGTTTTCTTAGTTTATTTGATCGAGCCTCACCCTCAAGTCTTGTGTTTATCCCTCGGGGTAGATACAGGATTTGAGGTAGAGTGTTTTTTTCGTTTAAACTATGAAAAATATGAGGTCAGTTTGATTTCATATTTTTCTAAAATTATATACATGTATATACGTAAATTACAACGTCCTTCCGAAGCGGGCGATAGGATTTTGATTCCGGCGTCCGACAGGTTCTTACGGGCAACCCCACAAACCATCAGGATTTCGATTCCGGCATCCGACAGGTTCTTACGGGCAACCCCACAAACCATCCCCGAAATAGCACCGACAGTTGGGTATAGTTTACTGAAACCAAAACTTGCTTCCACCTTGAACTAATTAATTTGAGTATGTTTGGATTACTACGGATCCTCTATTGAGAGGATTGTGCCTTGAGTTTATGGGTTTAATCTCAGATTGAGCTTACACTTCTATGTACTCTCTAGTAAGTCATGCTCGTCTCCTTAGAAGAAATGAGAGGAAGATCCATGCTTTCTTTAGTGATATCTCAACTTAACTGACAGGTTGGTTTCACATTAAGAAGACCCAAATTTGGTTGATATATAGATCGGGTTCTGATTTTAAAATAAAATTTTTATACCCTAGTGTGGGTCATTATGCAATCCTTCACACATGTTATGTGGATTCTCTCTAGTAGAGTTATCGCGTCCGTCATTTTAATCTTATGACTTCGTATGGAGTCACAAAACCTAAACTAGATCAATGATGTTTGTTCTTATACTTGCATGGTCTACATTCACAATGTGCCTTTTCTAAGACTATTATATATTCATCCAATAATAGCTTTATGCTTGTTCTAATTTGGATTTTTATAGCACAATTTTTTTGAGTCCACTATCTAGATAGCATTTAGTGTTTTACTCATTTGGTCGGGTTTTGTAACATGTCTTTTCTAAGCTCATTACATATTGTCATTTAGACAATGATATCCTTATGCCTTCGGTTTAAATTCTTCTTAACAGTGAGTTTTTCGTGTTTGTTATCCAACCAACTTTTAGCTTTATTACCGTCAAGTTTGGTTTTTTAACATGTATTTTCTGAGACAGTTATATATTTTATTTGATTGATGGAGCTTTATTCCGCTTTTGTTCAAATGCGTCTAAGCATGACATTTTCAAGACTATTGTCCAACCAACAATATTTTTTGTACCAACTGGTTTGGTTTCATAACGTGTGTTTTTTTTAAATTCTTACATATTTTATTTGATTGGTGATGGTCTTATACCTATTTAAGTTTGAAGCTTCGTAGCGTGACTTTTCTAAATCTCAACCAATCAAGGTCTTATACCTATGTTGGTTTGAATGTTGTGATGATGCTTTTCTAAGCTCATTATCTTTATCTCACCCAACTATGAGGAACTTACTACCTTTTTAGCTTGGTGTCAAGTAGTTTTTTAAAGCCATGTGATGGTCTTATGAATCCATTTAATGAGGTAAAGTCTTTATGATTTGTCCCAATTGCCAAAAAGTGCACTACATGTTAGCAATACAGAGCCTTTGTTGGGGGTCCTTTGTGGGTGTCAATTTTGGCGCTCCTTTTTAGCTTGGTATCAAGTAATTTTCTAAAGCCATGTGATGGTCTTATGAATCAATTTAATGTGGTAAAGTCTTTATGATTTGTCCCAATTGCCAAACAGTGCACTACATGTTAGCAATACAGAGCCCTTGTTGGGGGTCCTTTGTGGGTGTCAATTTTGGCGCATCATGGTTGCCACAACCTGTAGGCAAGGTTGCCACAACCCGTAGGCAACACAACTAAACTCAATCTGCTAACATTGTAACACAGTGCAAGCCTTCTTTGACAAAGAAAAGTTATATCATTGTGGTGCATTGCCAAGCCATTTATTTGTTGTCATGGCGCGAACCTCTGCGTTGTGAAACAAAGGGCAGTTACGTTGTCCCTCTGAGTGCACCCTTCATGTGTTTCAGAAAATCTATCTATCATCACAGAACTAAGTATTGGCCCCACGACCAAGTGCAATGATGCCTACTGCTGAATTATAATTCCGAGCCGCAGCGCCAAAGGTAATTAATGTACGCACCCTTCACTCTAAAAAGTACCTAGCATCATAGTGTCGAGTTCTAGCGTCACAACGCTCCATCAAGTGCACCGATGCCCACCCATTAATTTTGGTAAGAAAGGATGTTAAAATAATGGCTTTGAACCAAGTCTCGACTTTACACTGCTTCATTTATTTTTTAAATTACATAAAACGAGTCAATTCGAGCCAAACACCCTACTCATCTTCTTTCAGACTTTCCTCTCATTTCCCTTCTCCTTAAATATTTGCAAAATTTGTGAAGGCATTATCATCCATATATACATTCATTAGTTTTAAAACACCATTTGTTGCCACATTGGCTTATGAAGAGGGAGTTTGTGACTCACCAATGGATGCAGCACTATAACAATAATTCTTTCTTTCCCTCCATAATTTTTTAAAAATATGTTTGCATTTAATAAATTTATGTTAATATACTTCTATTTGATGTTTTCAACGATAAATCCCATACATCCAAATAATAAAATTTATTTACGCGCCCTACAAGAAAGATAATGCAGCACATGCAACCTGGATCTCTCTCCCTTTCTCTCATGGTTGTTGCAACTGCTTTGAATGACCACGGTCAAATCGCTTTCAATCTCTTCAGCTACAAACCTGTCGCTAATTAGCCCTGCTCACTCAAAAGTGCCCTACGAGTAGACATGGCGACATTTTCTTGGTACAAAGGTTGAGGTGAACAGTTTGCCTCTGCATAGGGCAACGTAAAGCCTGTCTCTAATCAATTTCGACCTAAATTTGATGTTAAAATTTGATTAAAAAATTTTGCAATGCTAAAACTGACACTATTTATCCATTTTCCCGCATTGCAAGTTAATATTGCCAATCATCTTCAACATTTATCAGATATTTTCTTCCAAAGTTACCAAAACCAAAATCATTTTATAATTATTTTTGTTCAGGGAATTATATAATTAATTGTGATGTCGCTTGTTTCATAAAATGAAAATCCAAAGAGCCTTTATTATATGGGCATGGCAATCATTTTTCATGAATCCATGAACTTGATAATTCAAACTTGTGGACTTTAGTAATATTGAAATAAATATCTAAATAATTTTTTCACTAGATATATCAATTCATAGTCACAATGATAATATAGTTCTAGAAATATGTATTAATAATGATATGCAAATATACTTAACGGGATTATTAACATGGTCTATAGAATCTAGATGAAATGATGTGAATTTATTTATTTTTATTTTTTTTGGAAGGTTTACGTATATATACCACTCAATTTTTTTGTTCTTGCATATCCAATGCCTATACATCAATTTTTTACCTACATGTCTTCTTATGCATGCATGAAAGGTTGTATCACACTTTTGTAAAGTTCAAATGATGGTACTTTTAATGTGATGTAAAATTTTGGGCAGTATAAATGTAAAATGTAAAGTTTAGGTGTTAGATATATAAACACATAAGAATTTTGTGGTATATATGTACATGCTCCTTATATCTTGTATTTTATGACATATTCAGCTGTAACAAATTATAACTTATTCGTAAAATTATTCATCCAGCCCAATTCTTATGTTTCGCTTTTTTATATTTATACCACTCAAATCTTTCTTATCAGATAAGAAAATACTACTACTTAAACATTTAACCGTTTTCAGGCATATATAAGGTGGCTTACATATGAAAAAAAAAAAAAACACTGCTACTTGAACATTTAACCTTTTTCAGGCATATATAAGGTGGCTTACATATGAAAATTGAAGTATGGATAGTTGAAATGGAACTATAAAAGCATTGAGTATATTTAGAATAATTAATTTTATTTAATATTAATTTCTTCGATTATGTTTGCTCTCCAATTTTTAAATTATGTAAATTTTAGAAATATCACGAACTTTAACTCTATTTGAATGTAGTTTGGTTAATTTATGTAAACTTAATTTTTAAAATTAAGCCAGTGCTGCAATTTCTCAGTCTTGCAAGTCTTAAAAATATGTTGAAGAAACTCCTTTTATTTCTATTGTAAATTTTATTTGCATTATTTATGCGACATAATGATTTAATTAAATATCATACGTAATTAATATAATCAATAAAAGTTGAAATTATTTTATCGTTTGTACGGGTATATAAAAAATTGTTAGAGGTTATGATAGTGGGTAGGGCTCGGTACTAGAACAAGACGCAATGTTAGTTGCTTTAGTTTCCATTACTTTGCATAACTCAATTATTGGCTCTGTTATTCACCTAATCTGACAACAAGTTTTTAAGAAAGGGTATTTTCTTTTATTAAAAATTTTATAGATTGTATTTTCCAAGAGAGAATCACTATGTAGAACGCATGGAAATATTGTGGCTTACCTACACTTGTAATTTTGATCATCATAAAGCCCTTAAGAAAGCTAGCACATAAAGTACTATGGGCCACAGAGGGTGCATGGAAAGGTGCTATTCTATATTGAGTTGGGATTCTATTTGATTTGCTACAATGGCGCAGTATTTTGAATGATAGGGGTTTTGAAATTATGCGTATTTGGTTTGAGAAACAATAAATGTAGTGTAAAATTTTAAGAATTTCAGAAGCAACATTTAGTTCATTTTTATTGTTTTTAAAATTTGCTTGATTTAAGCCACTGCATCATCTACAAGCACTCACTGCTATTGTCTCTAATTGCCACAACTGCCCGTTGCTTATTGCTCTTTAATAGTTGCCTTTGTCGAACATGTTTGTTTGTTGCAGACTGTTCCCCATCAATCTCATTTTTTAGGTGCCACAAACATCCTAAAACCACCACTAATAACTCAAGGGTTTTATGTTACAATCATTTTTCAATGTACTCACCCAATCATAAAATTTCTAATTATTGTATTTGTTGGTTATTCATCCATACAACAATATTTACTTTTCAATACACTAGATTTATTTTTCGTTGCTTTTATTGTACCCAAGATTACTTTTTTAGCAAACCAGGAGTCCATTAGTGAGTTTTGGTAGAATATTCTACATCAAAATTTTGACTATATGAATCTCAAGGAAAACCAATAAATTACTAAAAGAAGTTATCAAAGGACCCTATCATTACAGTTGAAAGGTTAAGTCATCTAGCATCATTTTGGTCTGTCGAATTATGGTCTGATCGAATTAAAGTAGGCACAAACCAACGAAAGCACCACACCTGAACCAACGACAACTCAACCAATGTTAGATCAATGGTCACACAACAATATTCCCTCTGACCTTCTATGAAAGTTACTCTTATGAAGGAAGGCTACCCAATATATTATAATGAAGCACCTGTCGGACGTCAACATGGGAAGGTTGTTGTTTTAAAACACCTTTAATTTAGTTATATATATATATATTCTTTGTGGGCAAAATTCATGTATGACAAGTATTGCAAGGGCCAACACCCCTCTCTTATTACTAAGAAGCTAGGAGACTCCAAAATATGGACAAATATGCTGAAAATCAGAGAGAAAGCTGAAGACATGTACACATGGGATTTGGGGAATGGCAAAGTGAACTTTTGGTTTGACGACTGGTGCCCTAAGGACTGGATTGGGCCCCCCCCCTCCAGACTTTAACCCTCAACCTCTAGTCTGTGACCTCTGGGATGGGGACTCCTGGGATGTTCCTAAGCTCCAATCCTTTCTACAGAAGCCTCACCTATCTCTAGTCACTAGAACTGTGTTTGGTAAAGGCAGAAAAGATAGGATCATATGGCACGGCTACACTAACCAAAGCCTGACCAAAGCTATATATGCAAAGTTAAATCATTGGGAGAAAGTTAACTGGGATGAGGCCATTTGGAACAGATTTCTATCCCCTTTCATATCCATCTTTTGTTGGAGATTCTTCAACAACCTCTTGCCAACTGATGATATTCTTAAACTCAAAGGCTTGAGAGGACCCTCTAGATGCTATCTTTGTTTGAAATCTGAGGAGAACATTAACAACCTGTTTTTCAAATGTGAGTTTGCTCAAGATGTGTGGAAAGAACTCCTTACTATAATTAAAGTTGAGAACTTGGATAAGGACTGGTCTAGTCTTAAAGCTGGTTGGCATAGCTGGAGAAGTAATCAGGGGGAGTCAATCCCCTTCATTGTGGCTTGGTTCTTGTGGATGTGTAGGAACAACAACAAACATGATGATAAGATTACTCAACACTTCAAGGTAACTAGAAACTGTGTTGCTTATTTTAACAAGATAATCCAACTTAAGAACTTCCCTAGCATAAATCTGGCTCAAACCAATGCCTCCATTAGTCTCAACAGAATTGAGACTGTCACTTGGAATTCTCCTGATGTTTAAACCATGAAAATTAACACTGATGGTAGCTTCTCTGATTAGGGTGCAGGGGTGGGGGTTTTTTAGAAATTCCTTCAGCAATTATCTGCTTTTCTTCCATGCTCCTATTGTGTCCAATGATGCTCTTCAAGCTGAAGTATTTCTGTTTACTGGGCCCTTACATTTGCAAAAAAAAGTAACATGGCAGAAAGTATGGATTTACAGCTAATCACTTTGCTGACTTCTGATCAGCTATCCTCATGGCACCATATGCAATGGAAGAAAAAAATTGGCACACTTTACAAAAGTCTTACAATCCAAATGTCTTTCATATATAGAGAAGGAAACCAACCTGCTAATTGGCTTACCAGACAAGGAATCTATGCTAACTCCATTTTTTTTGATACAAGACCTCCTACACCCCTTGCCCTCTTACTCCATGGTGACAAGCTGAAAACTCCTCACCTCAGATTCAAGCCTAGTCAACTTAAAGAGATTTAGTGTAATGTTTGCTTTCTCCTTTTTTTCTTATTTTACTGTTTAACTCTCTTGTAAGCTTTTTTGAGGATTTCTTTTCCCCCCTTTGTCTAGGGACCTCTCCTTTTGGAACCATTGTATTACTTTTAATGATCAACATGTAGGGAGCCGAATAATGCTCCTTTAATATATATATATATATATATCTGTTTATTTGCACTCAATTCCATGAATGAAACACTCCTTCATGGAATCGAATGTGATATATATATATAATTTTGAAAATTTATATTTTAATTTTTGAAAGTATGAGACCCAACCGACCTCATATATGTAATAGTTTAAATAAACGAGCGCAACGCTGCAAGTGATTCATCTATCCCGAAGAATGACACATTGCTCGATGGTGAGGCTCGGTTAAATAAACTAAAGAATTTATGACATTTGTTCTTATTTGTGAAACCTTTTATGTTGGCCGACAAGTTCTTTTATCCAAAATGGATGATTAGATAGTTTTTATATTAAGCTCCAAAGTTCTTTATAGAGGCAAGCCTCTATTGTTAATTACATCATAGGTGACCGAAGTTACTAAAGAATACTCTTGATTCAGATCAGTGGTTTTGCCTTCAAGAATTTCAAAGTTTAAGTTTTCAAGACTAGATATTAGAGATTCAGAAGGGAATAGATTAATTAGGAACAATTATTTTTATGAATCCAAAGGAATGGAAGGTAGGAGATGTCATTGATCCGAAGGAAACCTAAGTGACTTCTCAGACTATCCTAATGTTTTTCTTCAATTTGAGAAAACAATTATTTTATGTTTCATCTGCCAATTCTTTTTTATTTATGGAATAGCTTAGAAGATATGAGGCTTTACGTCATACAGAATGAAAACCTTAGAGCCTAAAGCGAGTTAGGGCTTAAATTACACAACACGGAATTACACAACACGGTTGTGCAAGGTTGTGCAAATGCATAAAGTTAAGTTGAGCATTTATGCACTACAAGACGGACTACCCCAAATTCCTATGGCTTGTTATTTAATTATAAGAAAAGATGTGTTGTTGTAGGTCTGGTTGCTCTCTCGAAGTTGTTATTTTATGTATTTTTGTTGTGATTCCCTTGTTGAAAGCTTCAAGCTCCTCATCGAAGTGACAGTTCAAGGTTTAAGGTTAAAGGTTTTACAGTTTATGTGACAAGTTGTGTCATTGTTCGAGTGTTATAGGGGGTTAAAGTTGATTAGAGCAACACCGGTTAAGATCTTAGGTTCCCTCATTCTGGTACCACTATTTTTTTTTGAATTTAAATAGTTTAAATAAATGGTTAAACTCATTTAAACCGATAATATCTCGTTAGAAACTGTAAGTTACCTCATCCTAGAGACTCTCATAAATTCAATAGGGTGTATTATGTTGTTTGTTTCTTTTAAAAGTGGTTAGATTTAATTTTAAAAATTTCTATATTTATTTTGAAAATTGTTTGCTTTGATTTTTTTACAATTGTTTCAACCAATCATGCATAATACATTAAAGTAGTAATAAATTACAGAAGTAAATAAATAAACTGTAAAGGGGACAAAGACGGCTGGGCTTGTAGTGTTTGAAGGGAATTAATTATGGTTCATTTTCCAACTAACACTCAAGTTTCTTTAAATTAAACTTAGCTCACTACAAAGCTTAAAAGAATCAGAGGGTTAATGATTAATTTTGCAAAAGTCAATTTAGGAAGATTTAATTGAAAGAGTAACATATAAATCAACCATTGGTTTGGGATTTTAGATTAGTGGATTGTTGACTTCCTAAATTTTGTCCCAAACATTTAAATCATTCATGTCAATTGCATCTTCCAATTTTTAACAACTTTAATAAATACATTTATACCCTTCCATTCTAAAAATGGAGGTAAATTGGTTTCTAACTCTTACCCTCATGTTTCAATCACTCTAGAATATTGCTTAGGTGTAAATATTTCCCTTTAAATCTTTAGCTCACCCTAAATTTTAATTAGGGATGAAAAGGAGCAAATTATAATTTTATCCCTAACTCTCCTATCTTCAAAAATCTTTTAAATTAATTCACTTAGGCTTGAAAATTTGTTGACCTATCTCTCATGGGTTAATTAAGGTACTATAGAAGAAATCATATTTTTCTAATTTTTATTTTATTTTTTTATTGTTATTTTAATCCAAAAATAGAAAATCCCAATAAATCCTAAATATTTCCAATTTAATTTATCTCAACTACCACATAACCCAATTTGGCCAATTTGACAATATTTCACCAAAATCCCCAAATTGCCTTTTAAAGGCCCAAATTTCCCCAAATCCAACTCAAATGTCCATCAATTTGATCTCAATTGACCCAAATTCCAATCCTAAACTCAAATTCACTTTTGATATGACCAAAATAAACCAAGTCCAAGCTTAATTGGTCCATTATTTGAGCCCAATTTTGATTTGGGTCAAAACCCCAATTTTGACCATATGACCTAATCTCACCAAATTGAACCCATGGCCTAGTCAATTGGCCCCAATTAATGTTGAAAAATCTTTATAACATTCATATACATCAAAATCAACCACCAATTTACTTTGGTGACGCCTCAAATCCATTTTATTTGGGCCTAAATCCAAAATTCTCAAATTTAGCCCCAAATTGGGTAAGTCCCTAAATTTCACCCAATTCATTGCCTTAACTTCCAAATTGACATCCAATTCATGTTCAAAACTCTTCATGAGGTCCCTATTGACCATTTACAATAATAAATTTGGACTTAGCCCAAGGCTAACCCAAGCTAGAC
>NW_018251061.1:218954-219918 GCF_001263595.1 Phalaenopsis equestris
CACTTGGACCCATGCACTAAATGTGACCTAACCACCCTAAAGACACCAAAGTAACTCCACCACATCCATTAGTTGCACTTAGTGACGAGTCCAAACACTATGAAATCACATAAATCAAGCCATGGACAAAAGGTCCCCCAAATTAAGGGATATTATTTCCAAAAATGCATGTGCTTAAGATATCCTTACCAAAATTAGGTTTTATTGCACTAAATTGCTGTGACATATTCCCCTGAATTCCCTGAGCTCCTAGCCACCTCCCCCTGGCCGGTCGGCTAGCCTAGTAGTCGGAATAGCTCAAAACCGAGAGACAACCCATGGCACCTCACCCAAATCAAACCTAGAGGCCAGCTCGACCAATCCAATTGATGAAGCTCCTCTGCCCTCCACCTAAGCACCACAATGCACCCAAGCTTATGCTCTGAGAGCCACTCCCATGATCATTTTTATAAAAACTCACCTCCACTGCCATGGGAGGTGTGCTAAAATTTTCTTAGTGAGGCCTCTCCAAACTTCACACAGAGCTTCCCTAAGATCCACTCAGTGCATTCCAACCATTTTTCCTCACCAATTCCCATTGTCGGAGCTCAATTTTGAGCTTAGAACCTTGCCGGAAACCAGGTCAGAACCCAATACACCTCCACAGTCCACCAAACCCAAATTAAGTTCACCCACACCTTCACAATAGTGAAAGAAGCCAAAGCCTCACAACCCCCCCAAAATAGCACCGACACTTACCTCCAGATCTCCAATCAACATGAGATTCTTATGTCTTTATGTTAGCAGGCCCAATAGGTCTTAAAGGCTCAATCTTCTCCTCATCTAATCTTATCCCAAAGAACGTGCCGAGCACCTCTGATCGAAGCCTCCCTTCTCAGAGTAAAGCTACTTGTGCCCACATCTTCACAAGAGTGAAAGAAGCCAAAGCCCCATCAAATCCCCCTTCCACAGAGCCTCTACCATA
>NW_018251061.1:220362-221057 GCF_001263595.1 Phalaenopsis equestris
GTTTTAGCCTCTGTAAGGGAAAATATGCTTCAATTTTTCCAAAGTCAAAAGGGGTTCCTATATAGAGATCCATATTTTTCAAGTTATTTCACATCCTTTCCTTAAAATAATCATGGAAATTAGCATATTGGTTATTAAATCCCATAAAATTTTGGAAGGTCTACCATGACCTCTCTTGCTCAGTGAACAACGGAAAATAATGTGGAATAATTTTCAAGTCCATTTGGTGCATATTTTATTTTTAATTAATTAAACGCTATTTTGAATCATTTTATTCTCCATGCATATTGACACATCACCTTGGTTTGAAATTTTAACTTGTTGTAACCTCTGTAAGGGAGAATATTCTCTGATTTTTCCAAAGTCAAAGGAGGTTCCTATATAAAGATCCATATTTTTCAAGTTATTTCACATCCTTTCCTTAAAATAATCATGGAAATTAGCATATTGGTTATTAAATCCCATAAAATTTTGGAAGGTCTACCATGACCAGTGAAACCTTTGAAAAAAATTTCATGGGTCAAGTCATTTAAAACAACCTTAAATTTTCCAAATACTAAATCACTAAGATAATTAATTTTAAAAAATATAAAAATTTAAATGACTTGATTTTGAATCTCCACTGTGATTTATGATCCAGAGAACTCAACATAAAAGTTTCAAAATATTTTGAGTTCATTTGATAACTTAAATTG
>NW_018251061.1:221497-223387 GCF_001263595.1 Phalaenopsis equestris
AAAATTAGAATATTTTTCCTGATTTTCTAAATAAAGATATTGAATTTCAAAGCTTAAAAATAATTTTTAAAAGGCTAAAAATGAGTTTTCACTAAAATAATTCCAATAAATCAAATAAAAATAAAAAAAAATATAAAATTTGTTCCTCTGAGTTTTTTGACTTTAGAGAGTTTTTTTCAAAAATACAAAACTTAATTTTCACCACTTAAAATCTTTTATTTTTATTAAATAACCCAGAACTTAAAATAATTCTAATAAATTCCAAAAAATTCAACAAATTGTGAAATTTGACCCAAAGGCTCCACAAGTCTAGGTCTAGCTCCAATGAAAATTTCAAGGGATTATAATTTACCTTGGTCAAGTTAGGAATTTTCTTTTAAAAATCCTATTTTTGCATGAAAATAAATATATAAATTAATTCAAATTTTTGAAAAATCACATTTTCTCCTCTGATGTCTCAATTGACCCATGAATGTGGTAGGATAAAAATTTTAAAGTTATTTGAATTGAATTTGACAAAATATGAGGTGTTAGAGCCTTGTGGGCAAATGTGTACTTTTGGAAATTTAGCATTAATTAACATTTAGGCTTAATTCAAGGAGGGGAATGGGTAATATTTAATCTTAATCGATTTATTTGATGTTTGAAACATAAAGGGGTTAATTGGTAGAAACCAATTTCACTTTCCTCATAAAAAAAATTAAGATTAATAAATTTCTAAATTATTAAAATTTGGAAGTTTATTAAAATTAAATGATCCTGGACTTAGGGGTATGACTTTTGAAGTCAAAAAATTAATCAATTTAATGCCCCTATCTTGAATTTCAAATAAAATCCAAATCATGAATCATGACCACTTAAAGCTTAACCCTTTTCAAAACTAATTAAGATACTCACCTAGGCCTTAAGGGCTTAGTGGTGACTTAGGCTAAATAAAAAATTATTTAAACGAAGATTAGAGAAATAAACAAAATCAAACATCCTTGAAACACCACTAAGCCCAATTAGGATTAAAATTTAGCTAAAGTGTTCAAATTACACTAGCTTGCCACTTTAAGGGTCTTCACCCACATAATTTTCAAATTAAATCACAAGCGACAATTACCTCTTTCTTAGGCATAATTGAGACATCAATGTTCACTGAGCATTAGAAGTATTCATAGGATGAACCATTAAGCAACTTTAAATGGACTCGAGACTTTTCACCAGTTGGTGAGAGGGAGGCATGGCCCTGCTTCCCCCTCCTAACTTGTTGGATACCTAAGAAGCCTATTAAACTTAATATTCTTCGCTTAATGAGATCATCCTTAATTAAACTTTTTAAGGACTTACCAAGATATGGCATAGGGTTAGGAAAACCACCAAAATTTTACCTTTTCATGCTCTTCATAAACTGCCTTAACATGCATTTTAAGTTTCAGTGGTGGAACGAAAAGACTCACCAGGTACACTTTTATAGTTTTCAGAGTTGTCTTTCTTGTACTTTCATACTGTGCTTTTATACCTGCAAATTTGCATGCTAAACAACGATGTCACCCTGCATGAAAACTAAAACCATCAGGATAGCGACATAACCATAACCATAACCAAAATTAAAAAATCAACCAAGATAAAATTCACTGCCACAACATGCAAAATATAAAATAACTCAAAATTTAATCACAAACATCACATAAAACTACAATTTCAACCAAATTAGGACGTCTATATCAGATGATCGGGAATCTCTCGGAGGAGGTAACCTACGGTTGCTAACGAGACTTCCCACGGTCTAAATGATTCCAACAAAAGATAGTGTTACCGGAACGAGGGAATCGTAGGATCCTAACTGGTGTCGCTCTAATCAACTTTAATATGCCCTCATAAAATTTAAAGAAATTCAACCATAGG
>NW_018251061.1:223947-250117 GCF_001263595.1 Phalaenopsis equestris
TAAGATGTAATTAATTATAGGGGTTTGCCCTTATAGGAAGCATGTCCGAACCCAGCTTAATATAAACCCTATTTAATTCTTTATATTAAATAGGGGAACTTGTCGGCAAATACAAAGGTTTCACAGACCAAACGGACGTCATACTTTTCTTAGTTTATTTGATCGAGCCTCATCCTCAAGTCTTGTGTTTATCCTTCGGGATAGGTATAGGATTTGAGGTACATTGATCTTTCCTTTTAAACTATGAAAATTATGAGGTCAGTTTGATTTCATACTTCAACGTCCTTCCAAAGCGTCTGACGAGATTTTGATTCCGGCGACCGACAGTTTCTTACGAGCAACCCCACAACCCAACCTGAAATAACGCCGACAATCATGCTATGAATATTTGAAGTCATTTGAATTTAATTAAATAAAAAAAACTATTTTCAACTTATCTGACTCAGAGCAACACAATCTTTGGCAGCTCTGACCTTTCCAAGTGTCGTCGAGCTATTGGACGCAATGTTCTAACTCAGCCACTATGCGTTTCACCTTTACCACTCCATTTATTCCTCCGACGCGATCGAGCCCATTCGTTTAATACACGCTCAATCAGATGGCTCCTATTCATTGTCTCCAAACGACCTAAATTGTTAACCGTTTGTTTTCTAAACCTAATTATCTCTCGATTCTCAACTAAATCATGCCTGTTTTGTTCCTACACCATCATCTAGTCAAGAAGAACATATCTATATGGTTACATGCTCATGAAATTAAACTTCACTTCATAGTTGGTAAAACTGAGCTAAAATTTTGGGTTAGTGATTTATACCTTTGCCCAAGAGGTGAGTCGTCGATTGGGTGCTTGTAGAAGCTTCAGTGGAGTCCAACAAACCTCCTTGAAGTGTCACCTTCCTCTAATATGGGGTCCATGCTAGAATTCATTCGAAGGGTGGCAAGGGCTCGGTCTAGGTCAATGATAGAGTGCTCAAATGATGGGGCTTTTAGTGAGGAACATCCTCTCTTACTCTGGTGAAGCTTAAGAGTGAGTCAATTTTTGGAATTAATTAATTTGGAGGGATGGCTGCAAGAATTCCTAGTTTTTTTTTAATTTGAAATCGAGGCTAATCAGTGGAAATTAAGGTAGGAAAGCGATGAGGATTGCCTTCTTGGAGTTGCAAAGGTGTTTGGTGAAAGGTTGGTAGAGTTTTTTTAACTTTTTGAAATCAATTTTCTCTTTGTCCATGGGAGGTCCTACATTTACAGAGGAGACTCTGGTGGCCAACAGGGCATGCCCTGGTGGCAAGGCAGCCACTTAGGTGGAGGTAAGAAATATTGTGACGACTAATTGGAGTGAACCAGCTCAAATGAGTTGAATTTTGAGTTTAAGCCATTTGGGCCCTCTCAAGCAAAGGGTTTTCTGGTGGCTAAGGTGGCCAATTGGCCAGGGTCAGGTCACCAGTGAGCTTAGGTAAGTCATGGGAACAGAGTGGTCAGCTCAATCTGGTTTTAGGTAAGCTCCAAGGTGAAGAACCAAGGGAAAAATGGGGTTTAAGCTAAGTGAGCTTGGGGTGGTTTTAAACTCTTGGTCAAGTGGCTAGGCTTGATCCATTGTGGCAAGGGTGTTTAGGCTGACTCCAAGGAAGGTTTGGGTGAGGTCAAATGGATAGCTTTCTTATGAGAGATAAAGAGAGAGAGTTAGATGTATCATGAAGAGGGAAAGTCCAAGTGAAGGAGGGAAAGGGAAGGGACACCTCCTTTTACCAACTTTAGTGAATTTGACTTTATGATGTCCATGGATGACTCCATGAGACATTCCATTCTATGTATGAGCCCATGGAAATGTGTCATGCAGACGAAATTAGGATTTTGTATGCATTTAAATGAGAAAAGTCAACATGCCCAATTTTGGATAAAATCTCATGTGTATTCATGGTATAGCTGTCATGATGCCCATGATGAACATTTAAATTAAAATGGGATGATGAGGAAGGGATTTTTAGTTATGTGGGATCAATTTGGGAATTTTGTAATCAATGTCATGAAATTTTGAAAATGCATATGGGTATGTGCTTTTAAAGTATGCATGAAAGATTTAAATTGAAATTAACCATGGGCTAATCAAATTGGGCTGGGGTTTGATATTTGAAATTGGGTAGGATAGGAGTGAACTTAATGAAAATTAGGAGTTATTTACTTAATTGGGTGCATATTGTGGTTTTGAGCCTTTACTGATAATGTGGGAAATTTAGGCAATTTTGGTGGATTTTGACTTACTTGAAGACATTGGGTTATTCAAATTGATTTTGGGGATATTTAGAGTGAATTTGGGGATTTTGGAAATTTTTTGAGTAATTGTGGAGATTTTGGGGATTTTATAGATAAAATTGTTATTTCGGTCAAAACTGCTCAATTGGGTCACATTGGGCCCATTGGGTGGTTGGGATTAGTTTAAAGTAGGATTAGAAATTTTTAGGATATGAAGGGTATTTTGATAATTTTTGCAAATTTAGCGGTATTTTAGGAATTTTGGGAAAGTTGTGGTGTTATGATCAATTTGGATAGTTTGAAATGTTTTGTCATGATTTTGATAAAGAATTTAAAAATTTGGGGCACCTTTGGAAGTTTAGGGTTCTATGGGCATTTTCATAATTTTGGTAAATTTTTGCAAAATTGGGTATTTTATGAGGGTTTAGGGTTTAGGGGTACTTGGTCATGGGTCTTGACCACATTTAAGCACCTTAGAACCAAGTCTTTCCAAATGGAAACTCCTTCATGAACCTTCACATGTTGGTCTTAGCCTTCTCAACCAAAGGCCAGAGGCACTGGACCATCCATTCAAGATTCCAAAAGGGCAAAGGAAAATGGTTTCAATGAGTGTAGATTTCAGGGTTTTAGGATAGGTAGCGAACTGTAATGTTCTTGAGTGTGTGAGAGACCAAACCCTAGCCACCCAGGGTTGTCCTAAGTTCAAAAGTCTTATGGAAACTCATACTGGAATCCTCACATGTTGGCCTCATTGTACTAAGTGTCAGAGTTTCATGATCATCCATATGGGTTCGAGGGAGAGCAATGAAGTGGTTTCAATTTCTATGTAGGTGGGATTTATCTCTAGTCTTCTAGGATAGGCAAAAGAAAAATTTGTTGGCTAGATCCTAAGCACTAATAGGAAGGAAAGAGTTCACCAAAATTAAGATCAACAAATGGACCTCCAATAAGCGTGGTGTGCTAACTAAGCACACAGCTCATGTTGGTGTTGACCAAAGAAATCAAAGAAACCAACACAACCGATCCAAGCCAACACATTTGGAACAAAATGGAAAAAAAGTGAAGGAGGTTTCTGTGGGAGAGTATCAGGTGAACCTTTGATTGAAACTGAAGATTATGGAAAGCATTAATGTGAAACCTTATTTACAACATTTGATATCTAGCTAGAGAGGAGGATATTCTATAAGTTTAGGTGCCTCTACCTCTCATGCTTCTACCTTACGTGCATCCACATCACAAGGTCAGGCCTGTAGTTCTGATTTGTAGTCTCACTTATTGCAAAGGCTATTAAATAACATCAATTGTACTACAAATAAAATACTAAATTTGGAGAATTTTGTAGATCATATTGATGGTTATAAGAGAAGACATAGTGATTATGAAGAAAAATTTCATCCATCTTTGGAAAACCTTATCAGGGGTGACCAAAGTGTAATTTTACCTTCATATCCACAACAACCTTTGTATGAACCTAATGCTCTTTGGAATAGTGATGATGATGAGGAGGAGGAGAATTAAATTGAGTAGATTAGTTTTTTATTGTGAAATTTATGTGGTAAAGTTGTGTTAAAGTGTTAATTTGTTTTGTGTTGTACTTATCTAGAATGCTACTATTTTCTGTGTTGTGTTCTGTTCGATACTGTTATGATGTATTTTTGTTATTGTTAGTAGTTATTTTATTTTTGTTGTAGTGATTGTGTTAACCATGTTTTTAGTGTATTTTGTTAATTTGTGTTGAACTTAATCCAAAATATTAGGAAGGCTTAGAGTGTTACTAACTTTCTCTTAAGAACTTCATGTTTAAAATTTCCAATTTACTACCACACATTTTCTTTATGTTACAGTTATGAATTTCTATTAGTGTGTTTGTTTGCGACTTTCCAATTTACTACCACACATTTTCTTTATGTTGCAGTTATGAATTTCTATTAGTGTGTTTGTTTGCGACACAAGTATTCCCTAATGGTTGTGTAAATAAATTCATAAAACAAATCAAATCTTCATCACGACCAACATTTTCATTGATGGTTATCTCCATAAATTCATAAAACAACCCTTGGTGCGGGTTAACAAACCCTCGCTTGAGATTAGCGGGTGTACCTCCAAATTGTCAGATTCAGAAGTGGATTTGAAACTTGTACCACATTTTTGTATTTGTGATAGGATGTAGTGGCTCCAATATTTCTTCCAAATATAACACCAGCTTGCTCACATAAGGAAAAAATTAAGGATGCGAATCCCAAACCCGCAACAATGGCAGCGGTAGCGGAACTGATGATATTCTGATAAATCAATGGCCAAATGTCAATCGGCTTGAACTACTAAATGCAATAGTTCAACGTAGATCTATCTCTGGTAACTTCGCTGAGGTGGTTGGACAGTAGCAGATGAGCTGAAATAATGTAGTGCCACGCTTCTATATGGCATCTTACTTTGATGCAGAGAAATTGACTCTTCTTTCAATTATTATCTTCCAAAGTCCTCTTCCTGCGGTCAATGAAGATATTATCTCTTCCAAATCCTTCTCAGTCAGATTATAATTTGAATAAAAACATAATATACTTCTCAGTCAGATTATAATTTGAATAAAAAACATAATACAATAGCGGGCAATTGGTAAAATAGATTTTTTACCTCAGGGGAGAAAGGTACTGACTTTCCTTAGACCATCCCTGATCTTCTTAGACCATGCCCTGATCTTCTTCAGCTTAAGGGTGATTAGCGTAAAACTGCAGAACTACAAAAATTATGGCCACAATAGAAAAAAAAAAACATAATTTTTCCCACAATAGGAAAAAAAATTAAATCTTTCACTGCTCTACCCAGATTTCATAACAACTCTCACGAATCAGTTTTCTTGATTACAGTGCTTTGGTATACTTGTCCTGAGCTTTCAAGCTAACGAAATTACTTGAATCGAAATGGGACTTCCCTTTATCCCTCTTCATTCTTGGGGCCATTTCAACAAATCACATAAAATTCACAAAAAGTCCTAAATTCAAGACTAAATCACTAAACTCAACTTCTAAAAACTTAAACTATCATTTCTATGTAATTTTCATATTTCTCAATTTCTCACCATGAATAGTGATTTTCGTTCAAATCCCAATATGCTAAAAATACATGGTGAAAAGAAAAATTGAGATAGAATTTTGTATGAATCCTTAATGAAATCTTCACTCCAGAGGAAGCCTTAAATCCACACTCGAGAACTCAAAGGGAAGAAGATGAAGTTGGGGCTCAAAAATGGCAACTTTTAAGTTAATGTTTCACCTTTAATCGTCCATGAACCGATTTAAGTAAACCAACACTTAATCACAACACGCTATGCACTTAGGCACCTACATCTCGAGTTGTTCTACGCTTATGAGCAGGGTTTTGATGCTTAGGCGCTAGTGCCCTAATTTTAATGTTTTGGATTTTAAGAGAAATTAATATATAGCCTAAGTCAACCACCCATAAATGATTTTATAAATCTTTAATAACTATTTTCTTCCCCACCAACTCTCTTATTTCTCAAAATTCAACAATTTTCACTAATTTGATTCAACACAAACTTACAAAAAATTTTACATATAAACGAACACTTATACTAATTCACAAACAAAAACAAACATTTGAGATACATAATTTCTCAATTGAAAGAGTCTTGGATGAGATAATCCCTAAGCACAAACTAAAAACAATAACATTCAAAACACTTAAAATAAACTTAATACTAATATCAAAGCTCCTACCACGAACAAACACTAAGCTAAGAACTTAATTCTATTCTCCTTCTAGTGGAATGAATTCCAACCTTTCATTTGTCCCTCTTGGGGTATTTGGAATATATATATGATAGAATGGATGGTGGTGAAGAACTCTGGTTGAATCTTCTTCAACCCATTTATTTTTCAAATGCGTAGCCTTGTCTGCTTCTTCTATAAAACTTGTATGACTAAATTGCATCTTAAGTTGCCATCCTATATGATCCAAATGTGTGTTAGTCTCATTCACCTTCGCTTCAATTGAAGCCACATCAGCCACAATCTTTATGATCTTCCGTGCTATTTCTTCTATATTAACGGTTAGGAAACCGTTGTATAACTCTTGTGCATATTGACAAACAAACTTCTTCTTCATGGCTTCCTTCTTCTTCTTCATATTAATCTCCCAAGAAGACATTTTTGCAAGATATGTCACTATTCACTTTGACTTTTGGGTGAAATTTGAAGTGGGGTGAGAATTCTCTTCATTCCCTACTATTTATAGGCTTTGGACAAAGCCTAAAACTACTAGACACGTTCTCAAAGCACTAACCCACGTTAAAACCCAATAAAACTCATTTAAATCCTCTAGAAACATAATTTAGCACGTTTAGTTAATTGCCGCGCTTAAGCACCAATTTTTAAATTAGCACAGGCCAGCTTAATATTCAAATACTCATTCTAGCTAATACTAATTTTTAAATTAGCACCAATTTTTAAATTAGCACAGGTCTTAGACTCATTATTAAATCATTATATACTAAAAATACTGCCACAATTTTTCTTAATCAAACACAACAACATAACATTTAAAATAGAAACACACTGATAAACAATGGGTTGCCTCCCATAAAGCGCATGGTTTAACATCGTCAGCCTGAGATAAATCGTGCTTATTCTAGGTGACCCAACCACATAAGTTCATTTAATCTAATTTGATCCCGTATAAAATAAGGTTTTAGCCTGTGACCATTCACTTTAAATGTTTTCTTAGTTTTAGGATCTTTGATATCCACAGCTCCATAGAGATAAACTTGTTGACCTCACGTTGACCTCACTTTTGGGACCTCACTTTTGGTTGAGGTTTAGTTTTCCCTCTTTAGTTGCCTATGGTATTGCCATAGGACTTTCTTGTTAACTATTCTTAGATAACTAGAAAAGGAACCCTCACCATTAGAAATTCTAAACTCTTCATTTTTCAAAATTTTTCAAATTAGAGTTCCACATATTGGTCCTAACCTCTAGCACTTAGTAGGTGGGGTCAGTACTGTTTGACCTTAAGGTTGACCCTAGGTGTTGTTCTGGATCTAGTTGACTCACTTCACTCACTATCACCTATATTTACTCACAATCCTGAAACCCAAACTTGTTAACTTTGATCCCTTAATCTTTTGGGAGACTCATGTAGATGGTCCCCTAGACCCACTAACCCTAATCTAGGGTTTAGGTAAGACTAGCACATAGAGGACCCACTATGCTAGGGTTTAGGTAAGACTAGCACATAGAGGACCCAAATGGGGGTCTCATTGGTCCATTGCTCATGCATGGTGGTTGGCACCTCAATTCTACCCAAATATCCAACTTGGCCTTTTGCCCCCAAATCCACCCAAATTACGTAAAATGGCCTTGAAATCCCAGATTTGGCCAAAAATCCCAATTTCACTTAATTTACCCAAATTTGTCCAAAAATCATTTCAAAATACCCAAATTGCCCAAAACCACCCAAAATTGCCAAAATTACAAAAATACCCGTGCAACCCAAAATTTTCCAAAACCTCCAAAATCACTTCACATGTCTCCAAAACCAATTTTGACCCTCCAATTGAACACAATTTGATCAATTTGACCATTTTGACCAAAACTCTCAAATTGCCTTTAAAGGCTTAATTTCCCAAAATTCATCCCAAATGTCCATAAATTTAGACCCAATTTCCCTAAATTTCAATTTAAACTCAAACTCACCTTTCATTTGATAAATCAAAACCAAATAGAAGCCAAATGAGACCATGCTTTGAGCTCAATCTTGATCCAATTCAAAATCCCCAATTTTGGCCCTATGACATAATCTCACCTAATTGAACCCCATAGCCTACTCAATTTGCTCTAATTTGAATCCTAAACTCTTCAGAACAATCCTACACATCAAATTGGACATTCAGTTGGCCTTGTCCAAGTTTCAATTTCACTTAATTTTAACTGAAGTCCAAAACCCCCTAAATTTGCCCCAAATTGGCGATGTCTCCAAATTCAACCAAATTGAATGCCCTAACCCAAAATTGACACCCATTTTGTGTTGAAAACTCTTCATGAAATTTCTATAGACCATTTTCAACCATCAATTTTGACTTACAACCATTAATTTATACTTAGCCCAACCTTAGCCAAACCTAGACCCAAGTCTAGTCCAAAATGCCCAAATTGACCAAAATCATTAAATCCATCAAATTTAGCTTCCAATTGAACTCAAAATCATTTCAATCCTTCACCAAAAATCTTCATAACAATCATCTACGCAATATTGATCAATCAATTGGGCTCAAAATCATGACTAAACTAACCCAAAAACCAACTTTATCCATTTGGACGCAAGTTGAACCCATGTACAAAAATTGACTTGACCATGTCTAAGACAACAAATTTATGACCCCACAGCCACCAAATACACCCTATGGACCAGGCTACCAAATACACCCTATGGACCGGCTAAACTGACCTAAACCATCCAAGTGAGCTATGGAACAATGGTCCCTTGAATTAAGGGATCTTAACCATATTTGGACTTTATTTGAAAATACTTTTCTATCATCACTTACCCTTAGGAGTTAATCATAATTAACTCTCCCCTGGCCTCCCTGAGCAAAGAAGTGACTGAACCCTGGCTGGCCACCTCCTCAGGCATTAGAAACAACCTCCCTAAGGGAGTCTTAAGTGTCCAAAACCTGAAATTGAACCTACTTAACTTGACTCACTCCCATTGGCCATTAGAGCCCTTCTTCACTCCACCTCAACAAGCTTTAGCACCCAACTGCAAGCCCTGAGCTCAACCAGACAAGCATGGCTTTAAATGGAACTCTCCATGGCCAAGGAAGAGAGTGCTTGGAACTCTAAGGAAACTCTGCCAAAATCTTACCAGAGCTTCCCCAAACCATCCCAAGTGCAATCCCCTCGCTCTCAGCCACTGATAGCCACCCCTTGGAGCCAATTTCTACAATGAAATTTGCCCTTAAACTAGGCAAATCTCTCAACACATCCACAGCGAACCAAACTCCAATTAATTGTGCACACACCATCCCCACAGTAAAATAAGTTGATTCCCCACAAAAGCCCCCTCTCAAATAGCCTCTAACATAGCTCTGAACCAACTCCTGAAATCGAGCGTGATTGAAATCATACCTAGACAATTCACCAAGGCTTGAGACTTCATCCAGAGGTTCGTTGGGTCCAACCAAAGCTACCAAAACCATCTGATTAAGGTCTCCCCTCTCAGACAAGGGTATTGAACCTCAACCCTAATTCAAGCTTATTTTGATTCTCCATTTGTAATGGCTTGATTTCATACTTGATTAACAGTATAGATGTGTTTGTCTTGAGTGTTTGTCTTGAGTAGATGAAGGAGATGAAGGTTTATAAACAAACCGCATGCAATTTGGGCTAGTCTAGCTCAAGATCTTAAGATTTTAGTGTGAACGGCTAACGGATTAAGTCACTTGGAGACGATAATAGAGAGTTGTCCGATCGCGCGTTTATTTCATCAATAGAGATTAAGCCGGATCAACTCTCGGTGCTAGAATGCAGGTCGTGTGGCATGCTAAGGTAGAAAGCACAGTGAATGGGAGCACGTTGCTTGTGAGTTCGGAGCCACTATAGGATGAGTTGGCTCCGCGCTGGATAAGTAACAAAATAGGGATTTTTTGAATTATTTTAAATGCCTAAATTTTAAAAGTCCATATCTTTCTCTAGAAAAACCATAAAAATAAAAGGAATACCCTCTTGCTCAGTGAACAGAGGAGAATACTGTGGATAAAAATGAAAATTATTTTTCAAATATATTATTTTTAATTAATTAAATACTCTCTGTGGTATTTTAATTTTCCATGGCTTAAAATAATTCACCATGCCTTCAAATTTCAGGTTTTGTTCCTCATCACAGAGAAGATATTCTTTGATTTTTCCAAAATCAAAAGACACCTCTATGCTTCTAGCCTTAATTTTCAAGCTAATATGACTATTTTGGCTTGTTTTAATTTTATAAATAAAAATATCACTTAGAAATTTATGGAAATAATTTTAGTAGGTTTCTTGTTGTTAGGAGACTCTAGGAAAAATATTGTGATATTTTAAATCATCTTGTACATTCCTATACTTAAATAAATGAATATACTTTATATTAATTTATGTAAACTATACACTTATCAAAATTTGACAAAATCACTTCCCTGCTGTCCATAAAAATTATATTCAGTCAATGTAAAAATACCAAAATTATTTGATTTTGTCTAAGCACTAAAATGAATTTTTAAGGAAACCTTATATTTTTGTATAAAAATAATTATATAAATTAAATAAGCTTAGAAAAATTATGAAAATTAGTTCTCTGTGTTTTTTTGTGACCAGGGGCATTTATTAAAAATAAAATCCATTTTTGTAAAAATATTTCATTTTTAAATTATATTTTGAATTAAAAATAAATAAGAAAATCAAAATTTTCAAAAATACAAAAAAATAGTTCAAAATGAGTGGAAATGTCCTCTGATCACTTAGAACTTATTAAGATATTTTTCCTAATTTTTTTAAGTTAAAATATAAATCTTGAAAGCTTAAAAATGAATTTTTCGTATTTTCCCATTAAAATAATTATAATAAATAAATTAAAAATCAAAAAAATATAAAACTTGGTTCTCTAAGTTTTCTGAATTCAGAGGGGTCCATTAAAAATATAAAAATGATTTTTTGTAATTAAAACATTTTTTCTATTTAATTTAATCTTTGAAATTGATTAAAAATTAAATAATAGTAATAAAAATTTAATTCAAAAAATCATGAAATTTTGCCTAAGTGTTTCTCTGACCTTATGAGACCTCCAATAACTTTTCCATAAATATAAAGTTTATTTTGGATAATTAAATAAATTAACCTTTGAAAATTCTATTTTCTAAATTTAAATAATTATCTAAATTAAATTAAAATTTTGAGAGGTCCACATATTCTCCTAGAAGATTATAATTACCTCATGAATATGACACTTTAAACCCTCAAAGTCATTCAAGTTGTGTTTAATGAATTATAAGGAGAAGTGGCCTAAGGGCAAAGTGGTAATTTTAGACTTTCGTGCCTTAATCAAAATTCAGAATTAACTAAAGGGAAAATGGGTAATTTTGATCTTAAAAAATATATTTGGATGATTGAAATATAATGGGATTAATAGGTAGAAATCCACTCACCACCTTTGCACAATGTCAACAAGATTATAAACCTCCTAATCTTCATGACTTGGAAGTCAACTAAGAGGAGACGATTCTTAAGTGATGGGTTTAAGTTAGAAAGGTGGAAATTCACTTTTCTTAAGCCCAAAGTTCAGGATGATTTGACCATTTGAGAAGAATACATGTCATTTAAATCAAAATTTTGATAATCGCCATTTCACCTATCATGATTGTTAAGGGCTTAGTAGTGACATAGGCTCAATATCTAAACCTAATTGATCGGATTTATAAGATAACATATTTGGTGATTAACATCTTTAAACATTATAAGCCTGAACTTAATTGTGGGCACCACAGTCTTAAATAACCTAAACTTGCCTTAAGGGCACCCACTCACATAACTCTTAAATGAAACATCAATTGATCAATCGAGTGTCCTATCCTTAGGATAATTAAATTGTTAAATTTCACAGAGCAACAGGGTAGTCACACTTCAGCCTTGGATGATTAATGGAACATTATCATAAGTCCAAAAGGAACTCGGAACATTTCAACAGGTCTTCAAAATGGTCTAAGGTCATGCCTTAAGCATTTTGAAATCTATTGGACATTCTGAAGGGCAAATTGAAGTAGTCATATTTTGTTCTAAAATTATCCACTAGGATCTTCCAAGACTCAATAAAATCATAGCCTGTGGTGTGGTAGCTAAGCCTTCATCTACTTCAAAAATTTAAATTACTTGCAACATTATATACATGCCTTGCAAGTATTGACCTTTTAGGTGGTGGAACGAGAAGACTCGCCAGGTATGCTTTTACAGTTTACAATACTTTCTTTTCTTGTACTTTTCATACTGTACTTTTATATTTACAAAACTTGCATGTTAAACAACGATGTCACCCTGCATGAAAACCAGAACTGCTAGGATAGCCATAAAACAAAAACCAAAACTAAAATCAACTAAGATAAAACTCACAGCCACAACATTCAAAATATAAAACAACTCAAAATTTAATCACAAACATCACAAAACAATAATTGCAATTAAATTAAGACGTCTCTATGGGATGATCAGAAATCCCTCGGAGGAGGTAACCTACGGTTGCTAACGAATCTAAATGAAAGTTAAATGAAAGTATGGAACTCATTAAGTTGAGTTTAGTAAATTCATTTGAACTAAGTGAATCTAATAGAAAATAGTGGAACTGGAACGAGGGAACCAGAGGATCCTAACCGGTGTCGCTCTAATCAACTTTAATATGCCCCATAACATTTAAGAAACTATAATCATAGGGACATCTGACTTGACATCATAACTTGACATATTAGAAAACTTAAACTCATCACGATAAGGAGCTTGGAGCTAGCTCTGTAGGCAGCATGGCTGCCTTCAACAGCAGGAGGATCTGCAATAGAGCATCTTTTCTTACATCTAAATAGCAAGCCATAAGATTTTTAGATTATTTTCTAATGAAACATAAATCATCAGCTTATGTTTAGGCTTTTGTATGGCCCTGTTGTACAATATTATTCCTAACTCATCTTAGGATTCCACGGTTGTAATTCGTCACAACCTAAAATCTCACATCTTCCAGGCTATTTATGTGATCATTTCTTATGAATGTAAGCCCTAAACTAATAAAATTGGCAGGATGAAACATTCAAACAATTTCTCCTCAAAATCACTCCTCAAAATCAAAGCCAAACAAGCCAAACAATAGGATAGACTGGGAAGTCATTGAGGTTCTTTTCCAGATCTATGACATCCCCTAATTTTTCCTCCTTCAGACTCTACAACAAAATGTTCCAAATTTGAATCATTCCCCTTTCACACCGCTTTTTCTAGTTTCGTTGAAAAGTCCTATCCTTTGACCTCTTTGAAGACAACATTTCCTGATTTTTATTGAGAGTTTTCTTAAGTGACTTTGGTCATTTAAGATGTAATTAACTATAGGGGCATGCTTTTATAGGAAGCTTTTCCAAACCCATCTTATAATAAACCCTATTTAATTCTTCATATTAAATTGGGGAACTTGACGACAAATAAAATGGTTTCGCAGACCAAACGAATGTCATACATTTCTTAGTTTATTTGACCGAGCCTCATCTCATCCTCATTCTCAAGTATTGTGTTTATCCTTCTGGATAGATACAGGGTTAAGGTATAATGTTCTTTCATTTAAACTATGAAAAATATGGGGACAATTTTATTTAAAATTTTTCTAATATATATATATATATATATGTAATTTAAACGTCTTTTCAAAACAGGCGACGGGATTCTGATTCCAGTGATCGAAAGCTTCTAATGGGCAACTCCTCTATCCAAAAATTGTGCGAACAACTTCTAGCGACTCCATTGAGGAATAAATTTTCTCTTCATATTGATCAGAGAATATTATCTTCATATATCAGTAATGTATCCATGTACCTCATGGACCAAATTACCTTTCTTCCGTTGTCATGCCTTACTCATTTCTTTCCTAGGTAAGTACCGTCAACTCTTTTGAACTTCAGGACCGTCTATTCGACCACCTTTGAACGGAGAGGTTCAGGAGGCCATTAAGGACTTTTTGGGTCTTTGTGTGGGGTCAGACCCCCAATGGGTGTGTTGGTGGACTAGTTCCATTTGGGCATTGTGCGTTGTTAAGTTGGTCTCGCACTTGGTCTGGAACTGCACTTTTCCAATTCGAGTTTAATTTGGTTTTTAACAAATTAAATCAAATTGTGTTCTGCTGCGCGTGCTCTTTAATCTTCCTTATATTAATTAAAATTTTCTATTTTCAAACTATTTTTACTAAGTTTTGAAATTTCCACAAATTATATAAAGGCTTACTCAGTCTACAGATTGAACTCTATTAATATTTAGTGCTCACAAGATTACGAGATTTTGGCCAAATAGCTAACCCCAGAGCTTTCTTTTTTAAAACTGTTGTAATGGCGTTCTTAACGTTCACTTTTTCATGTAACCTGCCGACGAGCCGTGATGTTTGCAATATTGCTTCCACCATCAAGTTTGAAGTCAGATTTGAAGATCTCAAGGTCATTCTCGGGAAAGCCCCGTTCGTCATAATGAAAGTTGCCACTCCAGAGGTTTAGGAACCGTCTGCTGATTTTAGCTTGAGCTGCCCTCAGGACTTTCCTTCTTACAAGAAAATTAAGACTACTCTCATCACGACACCTACAAAGCATATTGTTTCTATTTCTGATAAATGAAAAGAAGTTATAATCGTTAAAGACCCGACTGGAGGATTGGTTGTCTCACCGTCAGTGTTTGAAGAAGATCAAGACTACTACCATCACAGAACCTACCAAGCTTGTTGTTCCTTTTTTTAAGGGAAAAGAAGTTATGATCATCAAAGACCCAACTGAAGGATTGGTTGTCTCGTTGTCAGTATTTGAAATCGGATTGAGTTCAAGGACTACACCGTTAACATGAACCCAAAGGACAAACCGCAGTTAGAAGGTTCGGAGGGCTATTAAAGCCCAGATTCCTAAGAAGTACCTGTTGATGAAGTTACTCACCAGGAGGAGTGAGAATTGCTGGAGATCTATCCACTTCTGCAAGGGAGTAGGTTCCATCCCTTAATGGATACTAATGGGTATGAAAGTATCCAAAAAATCGCTGCTACCTTTCTGTCACCTCATGGACATGGTGGGGAGAGGAATAAGCCTACTCCTATCACCCGAGTTAGTTCAGTTTTTCAGAAACTAGCAGCCAAATAAGGTTGTTCATTTGGTGTGTTACTCAAACGAATGGGACATGCAGTATCCCCTCACATAAAGAAAGAAATTTTAAAGGACGTCAGATCTGCGAGGTGATCTTAAAAGTTAGATGTAACTTTATCTATTCACATTCCCATCTTGTTTCACTTGGGAAGTACTGTTGATACCACCATCGCTACTATTGATTCTACGTCCAATAGACTCACAGGTTGTCGACCAGTTAGGTCACGTCTGGGTCTGAAAATTTTACCAATTACCGGCCACAAGAATGTTTTTAAGATTCTGAAGGATAAGACAAAGATGTTACCTAGTACCATATTTGGTCAGCAACATGGGGAGCATACTTCTCTTTGACATGCCAATGTTTCTGCTGAGACACTCTGTCTGAAGACATCAACGTAAAAAAAAGAGTGTGGATACCCAAAGTTGACGTATCGATACGGTCCCGCAAGCTCGTAGAGCAGGATCATGGAATGAAGCTAGGGTCCAAAGTATCTGACATTGTCGTAGCAATCGCTAGCAACATGGATAAATAAGTGGAGGATATCCATACAAGCCCTCTAGATCTCAAGATGCTACAAGAATCGATAATTGAAGAAAAGGTCGAAAAGCTTAAGGTCGAGATTTCTGAGTTAGCCTAAGAACATGGAGTATCCATTGACGATGATGAAGATTTTGACTTCAATGATTATCAATGATTATCTTGAGGAATAATTCATGGATGTCCATGTCATCGAGACCAAAGTCGATGCATCTGAGCTCGACGCTCAACCTCTCGTCGAAGAGAACGCCGTAGATGAGCTGCGTAGGGCTATCTTCCAAAGAGACGAGAAAATCAGCAAAATGGAGAAAATAATTGAAGAGATGGCCGCTAGCATGACCGACATAGCCATAGTTCAAGGACAATGTCAACCACCACAATTAGCCTCTCAAGAAGTCAATCAACTAGAGATTATACATATCACAGATGAAATGAGAGAAGTTGCCTCAACAAATAGAGATGATCATCAAAAGATGGATTCTCTATCAAGTGCCATGCTAAAAAAGAAATTTAAGCAAATGGTCGAGCAAGTTTGGGAGGCCTTAGCTCAGTTTAAGGGAGGATAGACCTTACCCGGAGGAGTTCGATGTCGTACCCTACCTTAAGGGTTTTTATCACAAAAATTTAAGATATTTGAAAGGACCGGAAATCTCAGGCATCATATAGCACATTTCTGAGCCAATTGTGGTAATACTGGAGGTAAGGAAGCGCTACTCTTTAAACAGTTTGTCAGCAGCCTGTCAGGAATTACTTTTGATTGATATGCCGAACTTCCCAACAAATCAGTCAAAATGTTCCCCAAACTAGAATAATTATTTGTCAAAAGATTTGCTGGAGCGCAACATCATGTGTCTATTGGAGATCTCATAGTAGAGAAGCAGGAGCCCAATAAGACTTTTTGTGGACTAAATTTTGAGGTGGATAAACCTTAGGATGAAATTTGAACCTCAGTTACAGGAACATCAGGCAATTGAGATCTTACTCAAGAGCATCCATGGGTTAGTAGCTTTCATGCACAAGGAACTCACCATTAAATCCTTTAAGAAGAAGTCAAACATATGTATTCTCATGGGAAGGCCGAGAAGTTTAGGACGACCAGAGTATTTGAAAAGAAGTCCGGAATAGTGGCAACGGTCGATAAAAGAAAAAAAACCAATGATGATACTTGCATAAAATTCCCATAAGTTGTCATCATAGCATGCTCGACAACACACACAACAGTTTGGTCAGTCCAGCCAGCGACCACCTCAGGGAGGATCACACCGAGCAGAGAATAAGAGAATATCTTTGACAGAACAACAAAAAGTAGTATATTCCTTCAAAGATGAAGCAATATTCTAGATGTTCAGAATTTTAATGAAGAAGCCTGAGTACAAATTACCAGATCCGAAGAAACCAAAAGAGGTCGACAAGAAATACCCACCAAACTATTGTCTGTATCACAGATTGCTTGGACACACTATAGAGGAATGTTTCATCTTCAAATATTGGCTCAAGAAAAACCCTAATAAAGGAAATATAACTATTGGCTCGAGAAAAATCTTAAAGAAGAGAATATAAAAGGAAATATAACGATCCCAAAAGAATATTTAAAAGAGCCTGTAAAAGGTTCCATAAATATGATTTCGGCTAAGCTATTCTCTTCGATTTTCCTGTATACTGGAAAGGATGGATGGAGTACAGTTTGGAGCAAATCATCCAACAAAATACTGAACTAGATCCAGTCTTCTTTAAGTCGAACCTCCATTCAGAGTCTTTAGCTTGCCAAGCCCGAGATCAAGATTTCACCAGAAAAATCCGTCAACGTTAAAAAAGAAGATGAAGAATACCACCACAAAGATTGATAACATGGGGGGTAGGATAGCGGCTGCCTTTGCTAGATTGGTTGTCTCAGATTCAGGGAAGAAAATCCTTAGACCCCTGACCTTGTATGATTATCTTTTCACCCCTCTGGGGTCTTATGAATATAATGATTATGATTTCAGCTGTGTTTTAACTATTTCTAGTGATGATGTAATCGATTATGAACAATATAACTTTGATCTCGATTCCCAAAAAGATTCTTAAATCATGATCAATTCCGATGAACTTGTTAACAAGACTGAAGAAGACATTGACAACACCACTTACGACACCGCCGAGAGTTCGGAACCGATCCTCGAGTGCCATGGTACACCACTCACCATCAACTTAGATCTTTTTGACAAAGAAGAAACACCAAAAGATTTGACAATGATATCTTAAGAATAAGAAATTACATAAGTAAACTTACAGAAGTGAATTTGAGGAGTGGGAGAGTATTATGCCCGAGAATAGCTCCAGCAAATAAAAGAAAGCAAATAGTAACTTGAGAAGAGCTACCTCCACCTCCATCAGTGGAAGAACAACATAATCAAGAGAAAATTGGAGGATCATACAAAGTGGATTACAATGTGCTAGCTCATCTTAGGAAGTTGCCGACCAAATTAAGAATCTACGACATTCTAATCCTGTCAAAGGAGATGAGAGAGTCTCTGGTTACAGCTTTGCTTGGCCCAGAGATTTGCTTAGCCCAGTTGGCTAGCACATCCTCGAATGAAGTTTGCTCATTGAAAGAACAATCTGGGGTAACTTTCACAGATGAAGACTTGCTGCTCGCTATGACCGACCATAATTGACCACTCTGTATCTCCATTAACATTGGCAGATTCATGTTGTCTAGAGTTTTGGTAGATCCTGGAGCATCCCTCAACCTGATGAGCCAACGAACATTGGCCTTTTTGGACATTAAAGCTCAAGAGCTTACGGTCGATAAAATGATGCTAAGAAGATTCAACCAAAATGGAGAGAGAGCCCTTGGATTAGTTACATTACTTATGAAAGTTGGAGAACTAGTAACAACCCTTAAATTCCATATCATCGACGTCGATACCTTTTTCAATGCTTTGTTGGGTCGACCATGGATTCACGAATAGAGCATGGTTCTATCATCTCTACACCAATGTATTTAGTGCTACAAGGAAGGACAAGAACATTGCATCAAGGGTGGTTTACAACCTTTTTCAGTTCATGAAGTTGGCATCCATGAAGATGTCGCCTGCACGCGCCTCCAAAAAAAACTTTCTTCTCTCGTAAAATTATGACAAATAAAAGTTAAGATTCAGAAGAATTACAATGGCAAGGTCATTCAACTCCGCTTCATAAATCTTTCACCACTCTCTTGCAATGAGTTGGTGAGGGTTCTTTTAGTTTGCGCACCCAAGGTCAAGGGCAGGGACATGGACGTGCAAGAACAATTTAATTGTTGAACGAACTAGACTGACCATCAACATTGATGATGAAGAAAGTTCTAAAGAAGAAATAATGATGACAAAACAGAAGAAACCTCAGTACGATATATCTTTAGAAGATATAAAGAAAAGCGAATATGAGATAATGTATGATCGGATAAACCACTATGTGAACACCATGACCCTTACTCGGATTCTCTGACCCCTACTCCGATTCTCCCTCTAAAAGTCGAGAGTTTAGAAATCAAGGAAGTCCGTAGCACTGATTCAAAGTTGATCAAATTTTATCGTGCTTTTACTTCTACTAATCTTGAAAATAATGTAAATTTGGATGAAGATCCTAATGAATTAATGGAATTACCTTTTGATTACTTTTTTCCTTGTGTTCAAAAGTTAATTCAAGAAGAAAATTTGCCAAAACAAATGCCAGAAGGCAAATTAAAACTTTTTGATAATTATGGAATAATAAAAGTCAAGCTCCATATTTGGTACAGTAGAACCAGCCGATGATTCAGAATTTTGCATGGTTGTTACTACTGAATTGGAAGAGGATTGCCTTGATATAGAGGATGACTCTACTAATCAGCTAATAGAAGATGCTCTGCTAGAATTTTAGGAAGAAATCAAGTCACCTATTGATGAATTAAAGGAATTAACCTCGGGACGGAAGAGCAGCCCCGACCTACATTTATAAGTTCTCTACTCAAAGACGAAGAATCTATAGAGTTAATTATACTATTAACAGAATTCAAAGATTTCTTTGCATGGAGTTATGATTAAATGTCAAGACTGTCAGTAAAAGTTGTAGTACATAAACTTGGGGCGGACAAATGTATGACCCCGGTAAAAAAAGGTCCCAGAAGAATGCGCATCAAAATAGAGCAACAAGTCATTGTCAAGGTGAAGATAAGGTCTCAGAAGAATGCGCCTCAAAATAGAGCAACAAGTCATTGTCAAGGTGAAGAAGTTAATATACATTAAATTTGTGAAAGAAGAGAAATACCAGACATGGTTAGCTGACATTTTATCGGTTAAGAAGAAAAATTGACAAATCCGTGTTTGTGTCGACTTTAGAGATTTGAACAAAGCTTGTCCAAAGGATGAATTTCCGTTGCTAATACCAAAAATGATGGTAGACATCACTTCAACATATGAATTTTTCTTCTTTATGGATGGATCATTGTGGTACAATCAAATCAAGATGGCTCCAGAAGATACAATATTTATAACCTTCAAGACACCTATCGGGATTTTCTAATACACAGTGATGCCATTTGGGTTGAAGAACGCTGGAGCAACCAATCAACAAGCTATGTCAAAGATTTTTGATGATCTCATTCACAACCAAGTGGAATGCTACGTGGATAATTTGGTCATCAAGAGTAAATAGAACATAGACCTTTTGTATGATTTAAGGATTGTGTTTAAACTATTATGACAATATGACCTTAAGATGAATCTATTCAAGTGTGCCCTAAGCATTACTTCTGCGAAATTTCTAGGATTTGCTATTCATCATTAGAGAATCGAGATCGACCCAAATAAGATTAAAGTTATCTTTAAATTGCCTCTTTTCAAAACTTTGAAACAACTACGTTCCCTTCAAGGGAAGTTGACATATCTGAGAAAGTTTATTCCTAATCCCTCAAGAAGGTGTCAGCCCTTCTCAGCGTTAGTTAAAAATGACGCCAAATTCGTTTGGGAAGAGAAATGCCAGCGGGCCTTTGAAGATGTTAAGAGATATATAATGGCACCTCCTGTTTTGACAGTCCCTATCTCGAGAAAACTATTGATACTTTATACCGTGTCCTTAAATGACTTTCTTGGAGCCCTCTTAGCCTAAGTCAATGATGAGGGTAAGGAAAATGCACTATACTACTTGAGTCGTCGTCTAATACCGACAGACAGAGATAAGGTATCCGCCAATTCAGAAGCATTGTCTAACATTAAGTTTCACCGCCCATAAACTTAGACATTACATGTTTTCTCATAAATTACCCTAATTTCAATAGTTCATCTATTGCATTATTAATTTCAATAGTTAATCTATTGCATTATTTGATGACTCGACCAACACTCTCTAGATGTCTAGCGAGATGGTCAATAATTTTGTTGCAATTTGATATAGATTTTTTCCCCTCTGTGCTATCAAGAGATAAATTTTAGCAAACTTTCTCACTACACAACCACTTCCAGCTGGGTCCCCTTTTAAGGACGAGTTACCAGATGGGTAGGTGATACAGATGGAATTCTCCAGTTTGCAACGCTGACAGATGTACTTCGACGGAGCTTCTTCAGCCAAAAATGACGAAGGATTAGACACAATTATATTAGGAAAAAAAAGAATTAGTTTGGTTGTCATCACACTAGATAAGGGTATGTTGAGGTTCTCATACTACCTGATAGAACCGTGTACCAACAACGAAGTAGAATATGAAACCTTAATCACCGGATTGGAATTGACAATCTCGATGGATATAATAGATGTTGCTATCTATGGCGACTCACAACTCATCATCTAATAAGTCCTCGGACAATACAAGATTTTGAAACCAAGGTTATGTTAGCAGAATACCATCAATACACGATGAAGCTGCTACACGATGAAGCTGCTGGAGCAGATTCCCAATGTGACTCTCTAACAGATTCGTTGGGGAGATAATGCTCATGCTGATGCCCTAACAAACTTGCAAAAGAGTTAGCATGTCCCCCTGAGGATTCCATTGAGATGACAATACAACGACGAAAGATTTTGTCTCAATTTGACCTCGATAATCTACAGAAGCTCAGAAAAGACGAAGAAACGATGATTGTGATTTGCTGATATCAATGAAGATTAGAGTAAGACGTTAATAGAATATTTGCAGACTCAAAAGATGTTAGAGGACACGTCATCAATACACCACATCACAAGAAGGGATATGTCATACGACTTAGTGGGTGATGTCCTCTACAGGAGATTGTTCGATCAGATGTGGCTACAATGTTTGAGCAGAGCCGAAGCTCAAAATATTGTCAGAGAAGTACATGTCAAATTGTGTGGCGCTCACCAGTTAGAGCCAAAGATGAAAATAAAGATCAAGGGACTCGGATATTATTGGGTGGCAATAATGTTCGACTGCATCGATACAACTAGAAGATGTCACCAATGACAAGTGCATTGGGTGGTTTTGCACTAACCTCCAAATGTGCAACCCCCAACAGTTGCCTTGTGGCCTTTCAAGTGTTGGGGCATCGACATAATAGGTCCGATAAACCCTCCGTCTTCCAAAGGACACCGATTTATACTTGTCGCTTCATATAACTTTTCCAAATGGGCAGAAGCAGTGTCATTACGAGAGGTTCATATAACTTTTCCAAATGGGCAGAAGCAGTGCCATTACGAGAGGTTACAACACAACACATATTTCAATTATTTAAAACCCAAGTCATCTACTATTTAGAGTTCTACACAGAATAGTCTTCGATAATGGGACAGCCTTTAAAAACATAAAAATCAACAATTTTGTCAAGCAGCACGGGATAGACTAGAGATACTCTACGATCTACTATCCTAGGGAAGATGGTCTGACTCAGGCCTTCAACAAGACACTAGTACAAATTTTGAAGAAGACACTGGATGAAAACAAAAGAGATTGGCATAACAGATTGCTAGAAGTTTTGTGGGCCTACCAGACAATGTTGAGGATGCCCACTCAGTGTACACCCTACATGCTCCTGTACGGGTCCGAGGTTGTACTACCGGTATAGGTTCAGACGCAGTCTCTCAGAGTCGTTGTCGCCAATCAACTTATAACAGAAGATAGTGCAAAACTCAGGCTTGAAGAATTGGAAAGTCTTGAAGGAAAATTATTGGAAGCACAACAACATACGGAGCTTTACCAAGCAAAGATGGTACAAGCCCATGACAAATTGGTCCGTCTAAGGACATTCAAAGTTAGTGATCTCATTATTGTTCTCAAAAGGCCTATTCTTGCACGCCGCAAGATAGTTGGAAACTTTGAGCCAACTTGGGAAAGACCATTTGTCGTAGAAAAAGTCTACATAGAAGGAGCCAATTTGTCATGGGTCCAAACGTCTGTGATAGAGTCCAAAATTTTGTAATAAAAACAACCTCAACAAAATGAAAACTTTTGAAGCCACATACTTTAATTTTCTCCTTTCTACCTTTTATTTTTTATATTTTGAAAAATTAAACAAAAATATATACACATAAATAAATTACTTTCTCACTAACATAAACAAAAAATTTTCTCTAATTAAATTTTAGCGCACTGATGTTTTACCTTTTGTCAGTAGAGAAAATGTCAGGACAGAAGCTGCTTTTAAAGATGGTTGGAGCCTCGCACTTAACAAGAAATGGGCACTGCAGGGTGGTACCGTAGACTTTGGCATGGATTTCAGTCAAATTGACATGGACTATAAGCGTGCCCTGATGGACGTGGTTAGCCGTCAAGAAAAAGAAGGGCTACCATCATTGTTGAAGATAAGCATCAGGGAGAATTCCTCACTAAAGGGGAAAAATATGACAATACAGTAAGATCAGAGGGAGGGGACTAGTCGCCTACCATCTACAATAACTGCACTAAATGGAGGCCTAGTCACTGCTAATGACAAAATACTGTCAGATGCATCGCTGCGAAGAACTCAACGTAGAAACGCCAACCGCCAAAAACATAGAGTTTTCCTCCGTGAAGAAAGAAGACACCAACAGGAGGCAGAAAATTTACTTACCCCTATTTCAGAGGGAAAAATCTACGATCCAGATATGAGAGAGACTTTCTCTAGCTTGCCTGTCACAGCGGATGAGTCCGAGTTCACTACACAGTCAGAAATACCAGAAGTTTCAGATGATCTTTGTACGGATTGCAAAACCTTCAACGCCGAAATTCCCACACGTACACCAGCTACAAGGGCATTTGTGGAATACCTAGACTGCAATGTTCTTCACCTAGAAAGCTAGAATACTCTAGAGGAGTACACGCCCATCGATGATAGGTTTGAGGTCACCGATCACCCAATGGAGGAATCATATATTTCACTAGATACAGGGACATCACCATCGTGGATTCGTACTGATATTGAAATGAGGGAGCATCCTCGATAGCAGCCGATCATCACCATGTTAGAATACTACAAAATGAGTAAAGTGAACAAAAGGAAATTTGAATTATGTCAAGAAGTTCAAGGAAGATTCATCAAAATACTAGAAGGCTTGGAGCTGTACAAAAGAGTCATCTCTAAAAGTGACTAATAATGCATCTTTGATCTAAGAGACAAAGTCGAGCAAGCCTTCTGATGCAAAGAACCTATTCTGAGCCACGAAAATGGATGCGTGGAAAAGGCAGAATCACCATACGATGTGTTTGCTGCTACTATTTCACCTAAGACAGACAAGGTAATCCCCTAGGGATTTTGAGATACGATGAGGTGGACCCGCTAAATCCCATGATAAAATAGATGATCAAGAGAATTGTGTAATGGAGCATACTTCTAGTCGATTGTATTCCTACCAGCTATATCATCAATATATACGATGAAGGCGACTGCATTCCCATACATATAAACCATCATGATTTTGTGAGGCCTTTTTGCACGGACTCCTTCATGAGCCAAACCAATATTTTATTTGCAAAATAAATAGACGTCATTGGCCCCGATGAGTTCAAAGGTTCCGTGGAGATTCTGCTATAAGTGGGTTCAGTGTTGGTTCTTAAAGGAAATGGAGCAGAAATTGCCAAACAATGCATTCCAGGGGTACGGTAGCACAGGGTGTTTGTAACTCTCCGAAGAATGGATGATAAAAAAATGTCATATGGATTCTAGCTAGATCAGGAGTTGGAAGAGCTACTGCCTTACGAGCTATGAGAGGGTTGCACCTCTAAGCACATGCAAAGGGAACTCTTGCCCTGGAGCGTGGCTTTGTAGGTCAGCTCGATCGAGAGCTCACCCCACTAGGGATTGAGATTTAGGGGATGACTTTTGTACTGTGTTTCAACACAGTAGATATGATGATATACGTACCATATATGCTCAGCTTGTGATATGTACCAAGCATGAGATATTTTCAGATGTACTTTGATGCGATGTACTTTGATGCATTATTCAACATATTGTACATTTTGAGGTTTTGACCTGTACTCAATCTGTAACACTTGTTGAAGCAAATTAATGAAATCACTTTAAGAATTTTTTTTGTTTGTTAAATTATCCTTTTGTACGAGGGATAAAGAGCCATGGAACCATATGTTGGTTCTGAACTACAAAAAACAAAGAACAAAATAGTTAAAACTTAAAAATAATGTTCAAATAAAACACTCTTTTAAAAATCTTTCAACCAATGAAAACTAAATTTCGGAAACACATTTCGAAAATTAAACATTATAAAAAAAATAAGATAAATGAAAATAAATTTGTTGAGTAGTTTCTCTCAGTTTTGAGGCCTTTTACTCTTTGCTCGCGCAACACGACCATCTTTCTCTGCACTAAAAATCAAAAAATTTCACATATCTTCCTCACAAATGCCAGCATTATTACATGAAACAAATCTATGGGTTCAACAGCACAAACTCTGTAAATTTCAATTCTCATTTTGGAATCAGTCCATAACTTCAGATTCCCTCCTTTTGAGGTCGGTCCCTAACTAAAATCCCCTTTATGAGATTGATCCCTAAATTTTAATTCTCATTTTGGAGTCAGTCCCTAACTTTTGATTCGCTCTTTTTGAGTTTAGTCCCTAACTTTCGATCCTCATTTTGAGATTGATCCTCAAATTTTAATTCTCATTTTGGAATCAATCCCTAACTTCTGATTCCTTTTTTTTTTTTAGGTCGGCCCCTAACTTCCGATCATTTTTTTGAGATTGACCCCTAAATTTCAATTCTCATTTTGGAATCAGCCATAACTTCTGATTCCTTTCTTTCGAGGTTGGTCCCTAACTTTTGATCCTCTTTTTGAGATTAATACTTAAATTTCAATTCTCATTTTGGAATCAGTCCCTAACTTTTAATTCCTCTTTTCAAGATCGGTCCCTAACTTTCGATTCTCTTTTTAAGATTGATCCTTAAATTTCAATTTTCATTTCCAAATCAGTCCCTAACTTCTAATTCCCTTTTTTCAAGGTGGATCCCTAACTTCCGATCCTCTTTTTGAGATTGATCCCTAAATTTTAATTCTCATTTTTGAAGTCAGTCCCTAACTTTTGATTCCCTC
>NW_018251061.1:251605-258083 GCF_001263595.1 Phalaenopsis equestris
ACATTCATTTTATCTCTTCATTTCACCATATCTCAGAGTAGAGGGAAAGATAGAGGGAACTACTCATACTTTATGAGAAAGATACTATAAAACACAAATTTCATATATAAAATAAAGTTCATACAACACTAAATAAACAAACAAACTTATTTGGAACTCTTTCTCAAAGCAAATCTTTTGTAGCCCTTCCTTAGAAATGCAGAAAGAAGAATTCTCTCACTTTTCTTCTTCTCCAACACTCTTATGGAAAGTTTCACACTAAATCTCACTACAAAAACTCTAAACTATGAAAGCAAAATCACTAATTGACTCCAATATGGTAGTGGAATGGAATGATGTGGAGCGAAAAATGAACGTAGAGGAGGGAAACAGTAGAGGAGTGAAAAACGTAGAGGAGCCCATTTTATGATGAAATTCAGCTCCAAATAAAGCCCAAGGTCGGTTCTCCAGAAGGTGCCTCCAAAAACTCTTCAAAAAGTCATCCAAATTCATCGAACCTTCTAGAAACGGGGTCTGCACCGACCTTTGGCGCCGTTGGTGCTAGTCTGGTGCCGTCAACGCTGAGTAAAAAATCTCCGTATTAATTTATTCTCTGAGGTTTTTTTATCCTTTGTTGCTTTCAAGAAAGAATACAATTTGTTATATTAAAGTCACTTAGCAAATTCATATTGAAAAGAATTTCATAAAAAATTATTAATAAATAAGTTAACATTCAATAAAAAGTTTAGAAAATGTGTTCAAATCTTTTTCCTTAAGTTGATTCAAGTGAAACCAATTTTTAATTTGAAATCTCCTCAAGCTTCTCCCCATATATATATTTTTCTTTTTCTTTTTCTTTTCTTTTCAGGATTATTTTTAATCCCCTTTTTATTTTCTTTCTTTCTTTTCTTCCCTCTTTTTTTTTTAATATATGTCAGGATTACTATATCTGGATAGCTTTTAATGGTTTTGAACTTCACTATCTTCTCTTTAAAGTTAAAAAATTTTTACATTTCTTCAGTTAACAAATTTATATTAACTTAAAGATTTCATGAAGTTTAATTCTTTTCTTTTTACATGAATCTTTTGAAATTTTTAATACTTCAAAAATACAAATTTCTTTTACTAAAAATAGAAAAACATAGTCTTATTATCTTTTACCAAATATCTTAGCCCCTAGAATTAACCTTTATTATTGCAATTTTTTTACTTAAATTTACTATATATTTATAAACATAAATGTAGTTATCCAAAGATAACCTCTAATACCAAAGGTCATATTAAATTTAAAATTTTTGAAAATATAATTAAGTGAGGAGAAATAAAATTAAGTTTTTTCTCTCTTTCTAAAAATGATTTTTCTTTTTCTCCCCCCCAAACTTAAATTTTGAAAGATATTTACACAAACAGCTTTAAAAATGAAGGGTAAAAGAAAGCATTAAATACATAAGAAAATTATACATGTTGGAGATTCTGATTTTTGAACATTAATTTTAAAAATACTGCAGGTGCGAAAATGAAAACTACATGGCTAAAAACATTAAATTGCACATAATACATATAAAATTTGCTGAGAAAGAGCTAATCACAAAACATAAAAGATCTAATAAAAAAACAGAACAAAGTGCAAAAAATAACAACAGAACTAAACTAAATTATACATTACAGTTTCACAAAACATAACAATAAAGTCTAAACAAAATCACAACACAAACAATACAATCACACAATACAAACACAAACAAACAAACAAACACCAACACAAACAAACAAAATAGATCACCAGTCATCATCTTCCTCATCACTGACATCCAACTTCTGCTCCTGATATGGAGTATAAGTAGGGTGAATAAGGAACTGAACTATATGGTCACCCCTCAGGTATCTCACTAAAGCATCATCATAAGCTTCATCATACTCAATTTTTTGGCAAATCAGATCATCAATGTGAGCATTTCTGGTTTTCATAATCTACAACTGATGATCCATCCTCAAAATATCTCCTTGTTGAATCATCATTTGGCTCCTTGTTGTATCATCATCTGATCCAAAAGTTCTCTATTGCTGGATGTTGTTGGGGACACTAGAAGTACGTCCATTAGAGGTAGAAGGAATATCCCTAGAAGTAGAAGGAATATCTCTAGCCTTACTGTCAGATCTCCAATCAACATGAGATTCATATGTCTAGATGTTAGCAAGCCCAATAGGTCTTTGAGGCTCAATACTCCCCTCATCAGGTCTAAAATCAACTCCTGCCTGCTCACAAAGTGTGTAAATAAGAGCAGGGTGTGCCAATCCACCAGTGATCTCTCCCAAAGCAATAGATCGAGTGTTCATATAAATAATATAGCCCACATTTATGTCCATAACTTGCTGAATATAGTAGTTCAGGATGGCTCTATCTTTGGTCACCTCACTATGATGGTTCGTCGGAATCATTCTTCCAGAAATAAAATAATGTCAGACCTTAGGTACTACATTTAAAATAGTACAGAGAAAGCTAACTTTAACTCCATTTTTTATTTTCCAAGCCCCTTTCTCACTAGTTGGAAAAAAAATTACTTCATCTAAAGCCTGATTTATAACGAAAAAAGAATGATACTGGCATCTATACACATCTTCTACAGAATAAAACTCACTTATTTTCTTTGGAGTAAATTCTACCCTTTTTCCACGAACAAATGCATTATCATCAGAAGCTTCATGAAGGTTGGCATAAAATTCCATTACAATCCAAGCTATCGCATCGGCAATAAAATAGCAGCAGTTTTCCCATTGTCGAGCAATAATCAAACGTTCTCCTTCTCCTCCTGGATTCTTAAAACCTCAATCCCGAATTTCTTTCTTTTTTTCACAAATTCTATGAAATCGAGCACTGGCTCTAAAGCTAACAAATCTCTGCTCGTCATATTCTACTTTACTTTTGCTCGATCAAGGTGCCATAGGAAATCTAAAAAATTTTGAAAATCCGAATAAATTCTAAAATTCCAAAAATCAAAATGTAAAACATTTTAAACTTAAAATCGCTATGTAAGAGTTCATCACCACAGGATTTTCTCAAAATCTCTCAAAAAAATTTCAAAATTTACAAAAAAAATTTCATATTTTTGGATTCATGCAATGTGAGATAAATCCTTTGTGAAAATAAAAAAAAATTTGGTTTAAAGTGTAGCTCTTACATAAAGAAGATGAAATCCAAAGTCTTTTAGCCTCAGCCTCTAAATCACCTCCAATCCGACCACAATCAAGCCCTAGCTGCCTAAATGGAAGGTTGAAGATGACTTAAATGTAAAAATGGCGGCCATAGTAAAAATTTTGAATTTTTAGGGGTTAAAATCTGTTGTCTGGTTGAGGACGTCGTCGGCGCTGAAGGCCCGAAAATTTCATATTTTGATTTCGTTTTTAATTTTCAATATCCTATTGACTTACTCCAAAATTTTTAGTATTTTAAACACAAATTTTTATCGAGCAATAATTCACAAAAAAAACATTTCACCAACACAAATTTTCAGAAACAAAAACAAACTAACTTTTACATACAAAAGTACACTTTTTACAAACACAATTTTTTAATTACACAATCACATATATTAAACAAACTATTTATAAATTAGCACAAAATCAAGCCACAACACTAAACACTGTCACAAAACTATAGACATAATCAAACTTCATAATTCTAAAGCAAAAAAAAACAAAAACAAACCAAACCAAATTAAATCCACACAATTACACTAAATATATATACTATTCTAAAATAGATAGAGAATTTAAAGTCTTCAATTATTACGCCTCTTCTTCAGTACTTTCTCCTCCTCTGATATCTCCCTTAGATTGGTAATGAACATATAAGTTGTAGAAGGATTGGTATGGGAATTGATTTGTCGAATTTTCTTCGATCCACCCATTTTCCTTAAACATCTGAACTAATCCTACTTCAAAAGTTCCAGTGTAATCAAAATTTTCTTTCATTCTCCAATCTAGGTGATCAAAAAGGTATTTAAAATCTCCTACTGCATTCATAATACTCTGAAGTTCCCTTTCAATTTTCTTCAATTTATTTTCCAAAGCAAGCGAACTTCCAACTGTTGGTGGTATTAATGGAGTTGAAGCATGTGAAGATTGATCTATGATGGCTTCTAATACTTCATTTCCATTTCCACAATAATTTTCATCTATAGGATTCATGGGCTCCCAAGGTAATAAAGGTTTTTCCCAACTTTCATATGGAACTTGGGCTTGACTACAAATCAAAAAGATGGTAGATGGATGCCCAAGTCCATAAATTAGTCCATTAGTAAGGATACCCATAATAGATTTAAATATAGTAGCAATTTTCACATACAACAACAAACTAACTTTTATATACGAAAGTACACTTTTTACAAAAAAAAAAAATTATTTACAAAATCACACGTATTAAACAAACTAATTATAAATCAGCATCAAAATTAAACCACAACACTAAACATTGTCACAAAACTATACACACAATCAAAGTTCATAATTCTAAAGCAAAAAGCAAAGCAAACCAAACCAAATTAAATCAACACAGTTACACTAAATATATATAATGTTCTAAAATAGATAGAAAATTTAAAGTTTTCAATGATTACGCCTCTTCTTCCGTGCTTTCTCCTCCTCTGATATCTCCCATAGATTGGTAATGAACATATAAGTTGTAGAAGGATCGATACGGAATTGATTAGTCAAATTTTCTTCGATGCACCCTTTTTCTTTAAACATTCAAACTAATCCTGCATCAAAAGTTTCAGGGTGATCAAAATTTTCATTCACTAATCTAGGTGATCAAAAAGGTATTCAAGATCTCTTTAAATTTTCTTTCATTCCTTCATTCCTGCATTCATAATAATCTGAATTTCCCTTTAAATTTTCTCCAATTTCCTTTCCAAAGAAAGTAAACTTCCAACTATTGGTGGTATTAATGGAGTTGAAGCATGTGAAGATTGATCTATGATGACTTCTAATACTTCATTTCCATTTCCACAATAATTCTCATCTATAAGATTCATGGGCTCCCAAGGTAATAATGTCTTTTCCCAAATTTCATATGGAACTTGGGCTTGATTGCAAATCAAAAAGATGGTAGATGGATGCCCAAGTCCATAAATTGGTCCATTAGTAAGGATACCCATAATAAATTTAAATATAATAGACCCTATATAAATGGGTTTCTCCATTTGAATGCAGTAATTTAAAATAGCACACACTTTGGTAACTCTACTAATTTTCATAGTAGGGAGTAATTTTGCAGCAATAAAGAAATGTTATTGCTTTGAAATTGGATTAAGTAATGAAGTGGAGAAATTAACATATCCTTCATCTCGTATCTCCCACATATCACTTTCATCCGTCAGAAGATTATACACGTCTTGCATTAATTCTCGTGTAGGAATGAAATTTGTATAATGACAAATTGGAATGTTGTCTATCATATACAATTCATTAATCCTTGCAAGAGTAAATGGTACAGCCTTACCTCATACCAAGGCAACACCTTGAGTAATTCCATGTAAGTTATCATAAAACTCTTTCACCACAGATACAACCACCGCAGACGTAGTGTAACACAGAACTTCCCAACGCCTTTACAGAATGATTTTATCAATCGGACCAGTAGGATTGATCACTCCATGATTAACTCATCCTCTTTCCTTGATCAATCTCCTCTTCATAATAACTTTATCGTATAATCGTTGTGCGTTGAAACTAATAAAATTTCTTTTGTTGAAAACACCATACCTCAAAGCATTTCTGGAATTGGAAGCCATGGAATCCAAAAATAGGAAGTTACTAGGAGTCCAAGGATGATTCTAGGCCTTTTTAAAGTAGTTCTGGGGGTTATTATAAAGTGAAATTGAGCAAAAACCCGCCAAAAGTCATCTCAAACCAACCAACCGCACTCAGTGCCATCGGCACTCCTGATTGGCGTTGCTGGCGCTGATGTCTGTTATCTAGGGCACCGTCGGTGCTCATTCTGGCACCGTCGGCGCCAGTGACAAAAATTGCGATTTTCATTTTTTTTATTCAATTCGATTCCAAATTTTCTCCAATACTAATATTTTTCTTAATTTATAATAAATTCAATTGTGTAGGATTATTATCTACTAATATATAAGACACTTAAAAAACTAAATAGTAATATATAGGAATATAAGTATGGGTTACCTCCCACAAAGCGCTTGGCTTAACATCGTCAGCTCGACATACCATTTGTTTAGTTGGGTTGATTTAACATTAAAACTTCTTTAAATTGAGGTATGTGGCCTTAATAATAATGTTTCAAACGATGCCCATTAACTTTAAATATCTTTCCAGTGTTATGATCTTTAATAATAGCAGTTCCACAATGATAGACTTTAATCACTTAAAATGGTATTAACCATCTGGATTTTAGTTTTCCTGGTAACAATCTCAATCTTGTATTATATAGTAGAACTTTTTGTCCAGGTTCAAATTTCTTCTTAACAATCTTCCG
>NW_018251061.1:258096-276019 GCF_001263595.1 Phalaenopsis equestris
TCTTTATAGATTTTTGCATTATCATATGCTTCATTTCTAATCTCCTCAAGTTCATTGAGTTGCAAAAACCTTTTTTCACTAGCATCCTTTAAATTATAATTAAATTCTTTGATAGCCCAAAATACTTTATGTTCCAATTCTGCTGGTAAATGACATGTTTTTCCAAAAATCAATCTACATGGGGACATTCTTATAGGAGTTTTATAAGCAGTTCTGTATGCCCATAATGCAGTATCTAGTCTAGCATACCAATCCAATTTATAAGAATTTACAGCTTTTTCTAAAATGCATTTAATTTCGCGATTTGATATTTTTGCTAGACCACTAATTTGTGGATGATAAGGAGTAGAGAATCTATGCATTATATCATATTTATTGATTAATTTTTCGATTCTCTTATTCCGATTCTCTTATTCCTGAAATGTTATTCCTGAAATGAGATCCTCCATCAGTAACAATTGTTCTCGTCATTCCATATCTTGTAAAAATATTTTTAATTAAAAATTTAGAAACACTCCGCGCATCACATCTAGGCACAGCAATAGCTTCAATCCACTTCGACATATAATCAACAGCAAGTAATATATATATATATATAAATGTGTAATTTAGAGGCATTTCAACTTTTCTGGAAAAGTTTCCTACTCGTTAACATCTATCTCATGTTTTAATATATTCATTAACATCTATAAAAATAGTAGGCCAATAAAATCCAGCTTGCAAAATTTTATATACAGCTCTTTTTAATCCAATATGTCCTCCAAATTCAGAATCATGACATCTTTCAATTATCTTTTGAGTTTCTTCATAAGGCACACATCTTCTAACAATTAAGTCTTTACACTGTTTATATAAATATGGGTCATCCCAAAAATAGTCTTTCAAATCATAAATAAATTTCTCTAAATGTGGATTCTTGATATTAGGTGGTAGAATGTCACTTACAATATATTTTACTATATTAGCATACCACGGTACATCCATTTCATCAATACTATATAAATGTTCATCAGGCAAATATTCTAAAATTTCATTTGCAATATTATTTAATATTTTTATTTCCATTCTAGGAAAATGATCAACTATTTGATTATCATTTCCCTTTCTATCTACCACGGTAAAATCAAAATATTGCAAAAGAAGTATCCATCTGATTAATCTTGGTTTAGCATCTTTCTTTTGCATCCATTATTTAAGAGTAGAATAATATGTATGCACTATACATTTAGTTCCTATTAAATAAGATCTAAATTTATCAAAGGCATAAAAAATAGCTAATAACTCTCTTTCAATAGTAGTATAATTAATTTGAGAATTATTTAGAGTTTTAATAGCATAATATATAACTTTAAAAACTTTGTCGTGCCTTTGTCCTAATTCAGCCCCAATAGCATAATCACTAGCATCACACATTATTTCAAATGGTATCTCCCAGTCAGGTGGTACTATTATAGGTACAGTGATTAATTTTTTATTAATAATTCAAATGTTGTTATGCATTCCTCATTAAAATCAAATTTCTTATTTTTTTTCTAAAAGTTGGCATAAGGGTTTAGTTATTTTTGAAAAAAATTTTTATGTAGCGCCTGTAAAAACCAGCATGTCCTAGAAAACTTCTCACCCCTTTAACATTATTAGGAGGTGGTAATTTTCTATAACTTGGATTTTTGTAGGATCTACTTCCATGCCTTTTTCAGAAATTTTATATCCAAAAACAATACTTCCTGCAACCATAAATTGACATTTTTCTCAATTTAAGACTAGGTTGATTTTTTCACATATCTCCATAAATTTTTCTAAATTATTAAGGCATAAGTCAAACGAAGTCCGAAATACAGAAAAATCATCCATAAATACTTCCATTCCATGCTCTATAAAACTGCTAAAAATTGAAATCATGCATCATTGAAATGTTGCAGGTGCATTGCACAGTCCAAAAGGCATTGTACAAAAAGCAAATGTTCCATATGCTCTTGTAAATGTTGTTTTCTCTTGATCCTCTGGAACAATTGGAATTTGGTGATGCCCGGTATATCCATCTAATCCATCTAAAAAGCAATAATATTTATTCCCAGTTAATCTATCTAACATTTAGTCTTGAAAAGATAAAGGAAAGTGATCTTTTATTGTGGCCATATTTAGTTTTCTATAATCAATACAAATTCACCAACCAATTAATTGTTTTATTTGTATTAATTAATTTTTCTCATTTTCTTCAACAGTCACTCCTTCTTTCTTTGGAATACAATGAATTGGGCTTACCCAAGCACTATCTGAAATAGGATATATAATTCCAGCATCTAGCCACTTTAAAATCTCTTTTTTAACAGCTTCTTTCATTATTGGGTCTAATCCTCTTTGAGGATCTGCTTTAGATTCATACTGTTCATCTAATAAAATTATGTGCATACAAGTTGAAGGACTAATTTTTTTAATATCTGCTAAAGTCCATCCAAAAGGCTTTTTATACTTTTCAACATCTCTATCAACTTTTGTTCATGAATTTTAGTTCACTCAAAAAATATAATAACAACCAATGTAGATGACTCTCCTAAAATTACATATTTTAAATTGGCAGGTAATATCTTCAATTCAAGTTCAGGTGGTTTAATACTTAAAGAAATAAGATTCTTACTATCATTTTCCAACAAGTTTAATACTTCAAATTTGCCCTGAATATAATCTAAATCTTCTTCTTTTACTTCATTTTCAGTATCAAAAATTTCTCCTTGCTTTAATTTATCTTCGAATTCATTCTTAAACTGCTCATTACTTAAAACAATAAACAATCAGCTACTTCCATCCTGAAACATTCATTATCTTTTTCTATTGCATGATATTTCATACATTGTGCTATATTAAATTTCACTTATTGATCATTAACTCTCCTTATTAATTCTCCTTTTTGCACATCTATTAAAGCTCTCCCTATTACGAGAAATTGTCTCCCTTAAATAATGGTAATCTCTATATTTTCCTCCATATCCAATACTATAAGTCTACAGGGAAAATAAATTTATCCACTTTTACTAGCACATCTTCTATAACTTTTTTTGGATAAGTTTTTTGGATAAGTTATTGATCGTATTGATCGATCAGCTAACTGAAGAGTTACAGTAGTAGGGAACTTTCTCCCAAATCTAAGCGATTAAAAATTAAAGAAGGCATAAGATTTACACCCGCTCCTAAATCACATAAAGCGTTTTCGAAAAATTTTCTCCAATTGCACCAGGTATAGTAAAACTACAAGGATCTTTTAATTTTTCATGAAGCTTTTTCTAAATAATAGCACTACACTCTTCACTAAGTGCAACGGTCTCATGATCTATAAACTTCATTTTTTTTGTTTAATACATCCTTCATAAATTTAACATAACTTGGCATTTGTTCCAAAGCTTCAACAAAATGAATATTTATCGTTAACTTCTTAAGGAATTCCAAAAATTTTGTGAACTGTTTATCTTTATTCTTCTGTTTTAGTCTTTGAGGAAATGGAGGTGATGATTTTTCTACAGGGCTCTATGTTTTTTTATTTTCCATTTCTTCCTTTTGTTCATCAACTTCAGTTTCTCTTTGGATCCTTGTTTCAACTTATTTTCCACTTCGTAATTGAATAGCTTTAATTTGTTCTTTATTTTGATCTTTTGGATTAACTTCCACCATACTTGGAATAATTCCAAAAGGTCTATTACTAAGGGCAGTAGCAATATGTCCTAATTGATTTTCAATATTTCTAATATTAGCTCCTTGATTCTGTATTTGATTTCCCATATTCAACTTTACTTCTTCCATCGTCAACTTCTTTTCCTTAACTTGTGGGTTAGGGTTTGAGTTAAATCCCGGAGGATAATAAGATCAAAAATTAGGATTTCCTTGATTGTTCAGATTTCCGAATGGATTCAGAGAATTATTATAATTATTCCAAGTAAAATTAGGATGATCTTTCCAACCAGGGTTAAAATAGTTAGAATAGGGATTGCTATTTTGATTTTTTATAGTGTTTAAAGTTTCATAAGATGATTGAGTATCAAAAATCTGTCCTAGTGAATTTTCAATAATCTGTCATAGCGAATTCACCTCTAATACTGGGGGTACTTCAGAATAATTCATTCCCATTTGATCAATCTTTTTAGAAATAACAGTAAATTGAGATACCAAAATATACATTGCATCAGAATTATGAATACTAGCTACTCTCTTAGGATTTATCCTTTTAGGGGAACACTAAAAATTATTAGTAGTCATTTCTTCAACTAAAGAATATGCTTCATCAAAAGGTTTTGACATTAATGAACCACCCACAACTGCATCTATAATAGATCTCAGCGATCCTACTAATCCATTGTAAAATGCTTGAATTATTAACCAATCTGGTAAAGCATGATGTGGATATTTCCTAAGGAGACCTTTAAATCTTTCACAGGCTTCATATATCGAATCCCCTTCAAACTGATAAAAAGATGTAATATCATTTCTAAGCTTAGTGGTTTTTGAGGTGCAAAATATTTAGCCAAGAATTATTGTCATAGTTCTCCCAAAGTTCTAATAGATCCAGGTGCTAACAAATTTAACCAAGCCTTGGCTTTATCCTTTAATGAAAAAGGAAAAAGTCTAAGCCTAACAACATCATTAGACATTGCGTCATATTTAAATGTAGCACAAATTTCTAGAAAACTAGTAAGATGTAAGTTAGGATCTTCAATAGGTGATCCTCCAAACTGATTATTTTGTACCATTTGGATAATAGTAGGTTTATGCTCAAATGAATTAGAAGCAATATCAGGATTTTGAATAGTCAAGTGAAGTTAATCTGCTGTCAGATTCGCATAATCTTTTAAAGTTCTTTGTTGATTCTCATTTATTAGATTATCTAAGTTATTCCCCATTTCTTGTAAATATTTAATTTCTCTTTGTTGTTTTTGAATTTTTCTAATAGTAAATTTTATTTATGAATCTGAAGGTACTAAACCTTCAGATCCAATATTTCGCATAAACAAATAAAGCAAGCAAAGTAAAACACTCTAAGAAATATATTTCTTTTTAATTTTTGATTTTTATATTCTATGAAAGTATACATATCGTTATAAAGTAATAATAGACTTTCTATTTTAGCCCCAAGTATCGATCCTACATGGAAGGTTTAAATTGAAAATGACAAATTTACTAGGAAATTCAAAGAGAGTCAATTGAAATCACTGTCACAAATTTCAATTGTTGAGAAAGAGAGTCAATTGAAATCATTGTCACAAATTTTAATTGTTGAGATGTAATCAAAATCAAATTTCTAAACTATTATCAAATCAAATATGCAAAATTTAAAATAGTAAATATTAATCTATTAACTATGTTTATGTAACGGAGATTCTTATGAGAAAAAGCATCCTTCCCATCTGAATGAGGCTCTGGTAAAATGAGATGAGAGAAATTTGCATGATATGTATTATGTCAAGATAAAATAAATGGTTTAGATATGTATTATGTCAAATAAGAGCAATTTTTAATTCTCTACCCTGTACAGTGCATAGAAAATCAGAGTGCATAGTAAATCATTGGTTAATCTCAGTGTTTAGTCTCTAAATCCGTGGCTAGGCTTGAAGGATACCAGCTCCGACTCTAGAGCTCCCACTTCCCTTCACCTGAAGGCTAGCTCTCGCTTTAGTTCTTAAATACTAAGACTGAATTGAAGATTTTAGTCTGTCACCCTAAAGGTTCTCCAATTCTACACCCAATAAAGAAATATTTTCCTCTTTATTTACACTTAATTCCATAAATGATGTTCTCCTTCATGGAATCAAATGTGATCCTTACTCTGTTGTAGACCTCAGACTTCATTTCCCGGATCATAAGTTTCACAAAACATTTTTACAATTCAATTAGTCAGATCAAAAAGTAAATTAAGTTTGGAGTTGAAAAATTATCACAATTTATTTTATTATTTAATATTGGCACATTCATACTATCTCTTCGTTTCACCATATCTCAGAGTAGGGAGAAAAATAAAGGGAACTACTCAGAATTCATGAGAAAGAAATAACAAAAACACAAATTTCATATATAAAAGAAAGTTCATACAATACTAATAAATAAACAATACTCATCTGAAAACCTATTCTCAAAGCAAATCCTTTGTAGCCTTTCCTTAAAAATGCAGGAAGAAGATACCTCTCACTTTTCTCCTTCTCCAACACTCTTACAGAAAATTTAACACTAAATCTCACCATAAAAACTCTAAACTATGAAAATAAAATCACTAATTGAGTCCAACATGGAAGTGGAATGAAATGATGTTGTGCAAAAAATGAAAGTAGAGGAGTGAAATACGTAGAGGAGTCCATTTTCTGATGAAATTCGACCCCAAATAGAGCCCAAGGTAGGTTCTCCAAGAGGTGCCCCCAAAAACACTTGAAAAGTCATCCAAATACATCAAACCTTCTAGAAACATGGTCTGAACTGCCTTTGGCACCATCGGCGCTAGTCTAGCGCCATCAGCGTTCTGCAGCATCAGCGCTGCCAACGCTGAGCATTTCTTCATAAACGTCATTTTGACTCCAAATTTCATCCTTTTTTGCTTTCCTTTTAATATTTTTTTGCTTTAAGCTGTAAAAATCAACAACCTATAAGAAAATATCAAAATACCTTCCATTAAAGTGCAATATCATCGAAAATAGGTATAAAATATGGGTCTTAAAGTGCATGTATTTTTTATGTATCAGAATTCCTCATTAAATTTCAATTCTCATTTTGGAATTAGTCACTAAATTTTGATTCCCTCCTTTCGAGTTAGGCACTTCAATTCTCACTCTCTTTTTGAGATTGATCCATAAATTTCAACTCTCATCTAGGGATCAATACCTAAATTTTGATTCCCTCCCTTTGAGCTCGGCACCTAAATTCTTATTCTGTTTCTGAGATTGATACCTAAATTTCAATCATCATTTCAGGATCAGTACCTAAATTTTGATTCCAGTACCTAAATTTTGATTCCTATTTGATTCCTATCTTTCGAGGTCGGTACCTAAATTTTGACTCTCCTTTCCGAGATTGATACCTAAATTTAAATTCTCATCTTTGGGTCAACACCTACATACTTATTCTCATCCTTTGTAAACACCTCAAACTTGATAATTTGAAACCCACTCTCTGATCCCCAGTGAGAGTTTTTACTGCTTGATTTTGACCCATCTTCTATATTCCCCAGTGGAAACAACTAGCACTCAATCTTACACTCCTTTCTAGGTCTGTTGACTTAGGAGTCTGAGTCTGTGTTGATTTTGTTAATCTCGTTGGTCAACGCCAATACGCGCGATGTGCTTTGCAGAGCACACCACACCTATTGGGGGTCCACTTGTTGACCTCACTTTCGGTGGAGGTTTAGTTTTCCCTCTTTAGTTTCCTAAGGTCTAGCCATATGACTTTTCTGTTGACTATTTTTCATTTAACTAGAAAAGTATCCCTCACCATTAGAAATTCTATACTCTTCCTTCTTTAACTTGAAGTTCCACATAATGGTCCTAACCTCTACCACTTAGTAAGTGGGGTCAGTATGGAGGATCTCAATGAGAGTCCCCATAGGACCGTTTGACCTTAGGGTTGACCGTGGGTGTTATTCTGGAGCTAATTCACTCACTTCACTCACTATCACCTATATCCACTCACAACCCTAAGACCCAAACTTGTTAACTTTGATCCCTTAAGACTCATGTAGATGGTCCCCTAGATTCACTAGCCCTAGGCTAGGGTTTAGCTAAGACTAGCACATAGAGGACCAAAATGGGCATTTCAAAATGGGTATTTCATTGGTCCATAGCTCATGCATGGTGGTTGGCACCCTAATTCTACTCAAATATCCAACTTGGCCTTTTGTCCCCCAAATCCACCCAAATTACCTACATGCCCTTGAAATCCCAAATTTGGCCAAAAATCCCAATTTCACCCAAAATACCAAAATTTGTCCAAAAATCATTTCAAACCATTTTAAATTACACAAATTGCCCAAAACCACCCAAAATTTCCAAAATTACCAAAATACCGCCAAAATTTCCAAAATTACAAAAATACCTTTCGCACCCCCAAATATTCCAAAACCTCCAAAATCACTTTAAATATCTTCAAAACCAATTTGGACCCTCTAATTGAACCCAATTTGATCAATTTCAACATTTTAACCGAAACCCCCAAATTGCCTTTAAAGGCCCAATTTCCCTAAAATCATCTCAAATGACCATCAATTCAAACCCAATTCCCCTGAAATTCAATTTTAAACTCAAAATCACCTTTTATTTGATCAATCAAAACCAAATCCATGCTTAATTGGCCCATGCTTTGAGCTCAATTTTGATCCAAATCAAAACCCCCAATTTTGGCCCTATGACCTAATCTCACCTAATTGAACCCCATATCCTACTTAGTTTGCCCCAATTTGAGTCCTAAACTCTTTGTAACAGTACTATACATCATATTGGACCTTCAATTGGCCTTATTTAGGCTTCAATTTTACTTAATTTTAACCCAAGCCCAAAAATCCCCAAATTTGGCCCAAATTGGTTGTCTCCAAATTCCACTAAAATGAAGGCCCTAACCCCAAAATTGACACCCATTTTGTGTTGAAAACCCTTCATGACAATCCTATAGACCATTTTCAACCATCAATTTTGACTTAGCCGAACCTATACCCAAGTCTAGTCCAACATGCCCAAATTGACCGAAACCTCAAAATCCTTCAAATTGAGCTTCCAATTGACCTCAAAATCATTTTAATCTTTCACCAAAAATCTTCATGAAAATTATCTACATAATGTTGATCAATCAATTGGGCTCAAAATCATGATTAGCCTAACCCAAACCCAACTTTTAGCCATTTGGACCCAAGTTGAGCCCATGCACAAAAATTGACTTAAACATATTTAAGCCACCAAATTAATGACCCACAACCACCAAATACACCCTATGGACCAGGATAAACCCACCTAAACCACAAAAGTGAGCTATGGACCAATGGTCCCTTGATTTAAGGGATCTTAACAATATTTGGGCCGTATTTGAAAATACTTTGCCATCATCACTTACCCTTAGGACTTCATCATAATTAACTTTCCCCTAGCCTACCTAAGCCAAGAACTGACTGAACCTTGGCCATCCACGTTCTCAACCCCAGAAAAAGCCACCCTAATGGGAGCCCCAAATAGCCAAAACCTAAAATTGAACCTCCCTAACTTGGCTCACTCCCATTGGCCATTAGAGCCCTTCTTCCCTCCACCTCAGCAAGCTTTAGCACCCAACTCCAAGCTCTGAGCTCCACCAGACAACCATGGATTTAAATGTACCTCTCCATGACCAAAGAAGAGAGTGCTTGGAATCCTAAGGATACTCTGCCAAAATCTCACTATAACTTTCCCAAACCATCCCAAGAGCAATCTCCTTGCTCTCAGCCACTGATAGCCACCCCTTGGAGCCAATTTCTCCACTGAAATTTGCCCCAAAACCAAGACTGATCTCTCCACACCTCCATAGTGAGCTAAACTCCAATTAATTGTGCACACACCATCCCCACAGTAAGAGAAGTTGATTCCCCACAAAAGCCCCCTCTCAAACAGCCTCTAACCTAGCTCTAGACCAACACCTAAAATCGAGCTTGATCAAAATCAATTTCACCAAGGCTTTAAACTTCATCCGGAGGTTTTTTGGGTCCAATCGAAGCTACCACAATAATCTGATTGAGGCCTCCCCTCTCAGATAAAGGTATTGAACCTCAACTCTAATCTAATCTTATTTTGATTCTCCATTTGTAATGGCTTGTTTCATACTTGATTAACCATATAGATGTGTTTGTATTGATTAGATGAAGGTTTAGAAACAAACTACATGCGATTTGGTTGAGGCTAGCTTGAGATCTTAAGGTTTTAAGGTGAACGACTTATGGGTTAAGTCACTTGGGGATGATAACGGAAAGTCATCTGATTGTGCGTTTATTTCATCAACGGAGAAGATCAAGCTGGATCAACTCTCGATGCGAGTAGGCGGGCCGTGTGGCATGCTAAGGTGGAAATCGCAGCAAATGGGAGCGCGCCACGTGTGAGTTCAGAGCCGCCGTAGGATGAGTTGGCGCTGCGTTGGATAAGCAGAAATATAGGGATTTTTTGAATTATTTTAAAAGCCTAAACTTCAAAAATCCATATCTTTCTCTAGAAAAATTATCAAAATAAAAGAAAAATACCCGCTTTCTTAGTGAATAGAGGAGAATAATGTGCAACAAAACTAAAATTTTTTTTTCAAATATATTATTTTTAATTAATTAAATACCCGCTGTGGTATTTAAATTCTCCATGGCTTAAAATATTTCACCATCGCTTGAAATTTTTAGAGTTTGTTCCTCATCACAGAGGAGATATTCTCTAATTTTTTCCAAAGTCGGAGGACACCTCTATGCTTCTAGCCCTAATTTTCAAGTTAAGGTGACTATTTTGGCTTATTTTAATTATAGAAATAAAAATATCACTTGAAAAATTATGAAAATAATTTTAGTAGGTTTCCTGTGGTCAGGGGAGTCAAGAAAAAATACTGTGACATTTTGAATCATTATGTACATTCCTATACTTAATTTAATGCATATACTTTATATTAATTTTGGTAAAATATACACTTATCAAAAACTGACAAAGTCACTTCCCCACTGTCCATAAAAATCATATTTACTCACTGTAAAAATATCAAAATTATTTAACTTAGTTTAAGCACTAAAATGAATTTTTAAAGAAACTTTGTATTTTTGTTTAAAAATAATTATATTAAATTAAATAAGCTTAGAAAATTATGAAAATTATTGTTCTGAGTTCCTTTTGATCAGAGGCATTTTTTAAAAATAAAACCAATTTTTGTGAAAATATTTCATTTTTTAAAAACATAATTTGAATTAAAATAATTAAAATAATCAAAATTTTAAAAAATACAAAAAATGGTTCAATATGAGTGGAAATGTCCTAAAATGTTCCCTGATCACATAAACTCATAAGGATATTTTTCCTAATTTCTCTAAGTTAAAATATAAATTTTAAAAGCTTAAAAATGAAATTTTCATAGTTTCCCATTAAGATAATTATAATAAATAAATCAAAAATCACAAAAATACAAAACTTGGTTCTCTGAGTTTTCTGAAGTGAGAGAGGTCCATTAAAAATATAAAATAGATTTTTTGTAATTAAAACAATATTTTCTATTTTATTTAATCACTGAAATTGATTAAAAATTAAATATAAGTAATAAAAATTTTATTCAAAAAATCATGAAATTTTGCCTAAGTGTTTCTCTGACCTTAAGAGACCTCTAATAACTTTTTCATAAATACAAACTTTATACTGGATAATTAAATAAATTAACCTTTGAAAATCCTATTTTCTACATTTAATTAATTTTTTAAATTTAATTAAAATTTTCAGAGGTCCACATATTCTCCTCTAACATTATAATTACCTCATGAATATGACACTTTAAACCCTCAAAGTCATTTGAGTTGTGTTTAATGAATTATGAGGTGAAGTGACCTAAGGGCAAAGTGGTAATTTTAGACTTTGTTGCCTTAATCAAAATTTAGGATTAACCAAAGGAAAATTGAGTAATTTTGATTTTAATAAACATATTTGGATGATTGAAATACAATGGGATTAATAGGTAGAAACCACTCACCACCTTTGCACAATGTCCACAAGATTATAAACCTCTAAATCTTCATGCCTTGGAAGTCAACTAAGAGAGAACGATTCTTAAGTGATGAGCTTAAGTTAAAAAGATGGAAATTCACTTTTATTAAGCCCAAAGTTGAGGATGGTTTGACCATTACATATGAATAAATGTCATTTTGATAAAAATTTAAAAATCACATTTTCACCTATCATGATTGTTAAGGGCTTAGTAGTGACATAGGCTCAATATCTAAATCCAATTGAACAGGTTTAGAAGATAACATAATTGGTGCTTAACATCTTTAAACATTATAAGCCTGACCTTAATTGTGGGCACCACAATATTAAATAACCTAAACTTGCCTTAAGAGCACCCACTCAAATAACTCTTAAATGAAACATCAATTGATTAATCGAGTATCCTATCCTTGGGATAGCTAAATTGTTAAGTTTCACCAAGCAATGACGTAGTCAGACTTCAGCCTTGGATGATTAATGGAACATTATGATAAGTCCAAAAAAAACTTGGAACATTTCAGCAGGTCTTCAAAAAGGTCTAAGGTCATGCCTTGAGTATTTTGAATTCTATTTGACATTCTGAAGGGCAAATTGAACTTGTCATATTTTGTTCTAAAAATATGCACTTGGATCTTCCAAGACTCAATAAAATCATAGCCTCGGGTTTGGTAGCTAAACCATCATCTACTCCTGTAAAATAAATTCCTTGCAACATTATATACATGCCTTGCAAGTATTGGCGTTTCAGGTGGTGGATTAAGAGACTCGCCAGGTATGCTTTTACATTTTACAGTATCATCTTTTCTCGTACTTTTCTCATTATACTTTTATACTTACAAAACTTGCATGTTAAACAATGATGTCACCCTGCATGAAAACCAGAACTGCTAGGATAGAAATAAAACCTAAACCAAAACTAAAAACAACTAAGATAAAACTCACCGCCACAACATTCAAAATATAAAACAACTCAAAATTTAATCACAAACATCATAAAATAAGAATTGCAATTAAATTAAGATGTCTCTATTGGATGATCGGGAATCCCTCGGAGGAGGTAACCTATGGTTGCTAATGAGATTTTCCAGTCTAAATGAAAGTACGGAACTCATTAAGTTTGGTTTAGTAAATTCATCAGGATTAAGTGAATCCAAAAGAAAATAGTGGTAACGGAACGAAGGAACCGTAGGATCCTAACCGGAGTTGCTCTAATCAACTTTAATTTTCCCCATAAAATTTAAAGAACTATAATCATAGGAACATCTAATTTAACATCATAACTTGAAACATTAGAAAACATAAACTCTTCATGACGAGGAGCTAGCATTGTGGGCAGCACGACCACCTTCAATAGTGGGAGGATCTACAACATCACATCTTTTCTTAGATCTAAAGAACAAGCCATAAGATTTTGAGGCTATTTGTTTATGTAACATAAATCCTCAACTTATCTTTAGGCCTTTGTATGGCCCTACTATACAATATAAGCCCTAACTCGTCCTAGGATTCTGAGGTTGTCGTTCGTCATGACCAAAACCCTCACCTCTTTTAGGCTATTTGTGTGATCGTTTAACATGAATGTAAGCCATAAAAAACAAAAATTGGCTGGATGAAACATTTAAATAATTTCTTCTTAAAATCAAAACCAAACAATAGGATAGACTTGGAAGTCACTGAGGTTCTCCTCCTGATCTACAACACTTCCTAGTTCTTCCTCCTTTGGACTCAACAAAAAAATGTTCAAAATTTGAACCATTTCCCTTTCACACTTCTTTTTCCAATTTCATTGAAAATCACTATCCTTTGACCTCTTTGAAGATAATATTTCCTGATTTTTATCGAGAGTTTTCTTAACTGACTTTGGTCATTTAGGATGTAATTAACTTTAAGGGCTTGCCATTATAGGAAGCTTTTCTGAACCCAGCTTAATGTAAACCATTCCAAAGAGGGCGATGAGATTCCGATTCTGGTGACCGATAACTTCTAATGGCCAATTTTTTCAACCAAAAATAGTGCCGATAAAAATTTTATTACAAAAAATGGACCCATCCACCTGCACTTAAGTTTTCCTTGAAATAGTCTTATACTTGAACTATATAGCAAAACTTGTTACCCTGGGTCAAAAGTTTTTGTAAGATTCCTCAGATCATACCACATCTTCATCTTTTTCTTATAAATCTTAGTACTCTCATAAACTTCATTCCTTATCTAATCAAGCTCATTTAATTGCAATAGCCTTTTCTCATCGGCATCCTTTAAATTATAATTAAATTTCTTAATAGCCCAATATGCTTTATGTTCAAGTTCAACTGGTAAATGACAAGCTTTCCCATGTATTAGCCTATATAGGGACATTCCTATAGGAGTTTTATATGCAATCCTATAAGCCCAGAAAGCATAATCAAGTTTGACTGACCAATCCATTTTTTGTTGGATTCAGACCAATCCATTTTTGACTGACCAATCCATTTTTTGTTGGATTCATAGATTTATCCCATATTCTTTTAATTTCACGATTGGATAATTTAGCCAAACCACTTGTCTGAGGATGATAAGCAGTAGCAATTCAATGGTTGAATTGATATTTCTTTAATAATTTCTTCATTATTGCATTCTTGAAATTAGTTTGAGTGTCAGTTATGATCACTCTCAACATCACAAATCTACAAACTATATTCGTTCCTTAAAACTTTACAACACTTTGAGCATCACATCGAGGTAAATCAACAACTTCTATCAATTTGGATGCATAGTCTACTGCTATAAATATATATAAATTTTTGAAATATAGTATAAATGGTCCTGTGAAACCAATCCCCAAAAATCAAATATCTCAACTTCCAACACATAATTGACGGGCATCTCATTTCTCCTAGAAATATTGCCTACTCGTGAAATTGATCACATGTTTTGACATAAGCATTAACATCTTTAAACAATTTAGGTGAATAAAATTCAAATTACAAAATTTTTTATGTTGTTTTATTATTGCCAAAATTTCCCCCAAAATTAGAATTATGACATATTTAGATAACCTCATAAGTTTCTTCTAAAGGCACACATCTTCAAATAATTAGATCCTTTCCTCGTTTATATAAAAATGGGTCATCCCAAAAATAAGTCTTAGCTTCAGATAAAAATTTTCTCCTCTATTGGTATGTCTAGGAAATGGTATAATAGCTTAGTAATTTTCTGAAATTCTTTAATATAACGTCTGTAGAATCTAATATGTCCTAAAAAACTCCTAATTTCCCTCACATTTGTTAGGTAAGATAAATTAGTGATCACTTAATTTTTTGCAAGGTCTACCTTCAAAACATTTTCTGATATCTGACATCCTAAAAAAATTCCTCCTGCTACCATAAATTGGTCTTTTTCCCAATTAAGGGCTAAATTTTTCTCTTCACAATGCATAAGAACTATCTATAAATGTTCTAAACATGATTAAAATAAGGTTCCAAACATTGAAAATTCATCCATAAGAACTTCAATTCCCTTTTTCAATTAAATCACAGAAAATAACCATCAGGCAACTTTAAAATGTAGCAGGGACATTACATTAACCAAAGGGCATTCTCTTAAAAGTAAATGTGCCATAAAAATAGGTAAAAGTTGTTTTCTCTTGATACTTTGAAGCTATTTTTATTTGGTGATAACCAATTATATTCATACTGAAAATAAAACTATTGATGCCCAGCTAGTCTATCCAATATTTGATCTAGAAAGGGTAGTGAAAAATGATATTTCCTAGTAGCAAGATTTGATTTTCTATATTCAATTCATATTCACCACCCTGTGACTTGTCTTGTTGGTATTAACTCATTATGTTCATATATTACGACAATCACTCCTCCTTTCTTAAGAACGCAGTGAATTGAACTTACTGATGCACTATCTCAGTTAGGATAGATAATTCCAGCATCTAACCAATCTAAAATTTCTTTCTTAATAACTTCCTTTATAACAGGATTCAATCTCCTTTAAAGATCAGCCCTGGGTTTGTATTTCTCTTCTATTTGATTTCTATGTGTACATAATGAAGGAATGAATTCTTTAAAATAAGCAATGGTCCATCCAAAGAGTTTTTTATAATTCTTGAAAGTTTTAATTAAACTCACTTTATCTTCTGGAGTTAAATTTGAGGAAATTATAACTGGTAACGTTAAGGAATCACTTAAAAAGCCATATTTTAAATGTTCAGGAAGTAAATTCAACTCAAGTTCAGGAGCCTTTTTAATTAATGGACCAAAAAAATTATCATTTTTCATTGTGTCCAAAACCTCAAAACTCTCTAGAACACAGATCATATCTTCCTTATAAAAATCTTCAAATTTCTCAAATTCCTCTTCTTGCTTGTGTTCCAACTCTTTCATTTCAGATTTCTCTTCAAAAGTTGTTTTGAAATGTCATTCACTCTGACATCATCTTACAACCATTCTGTAACATTCATAACCTTTAAGTCTTGCAGGATACTTCATTGATTTTGAAATATTAAACGTAATTAATTGATCATTGCATAGTTAATTCCCCTTTTTGCACATCTAGCATTTGTCTTCCTCTAACTAGGTAAGGTCTCCCCAAAATCATAAGTAGCTCTTTATTTTCCACCATATCTAGTACAATGAAATCACCAGGAAAGATAAATCAATCTACTTTCACAAAAACATCTTCTATAACTCCCTTAAGATATGTTATTGAACGATTTGCTAACTGCAAAGTTACAAAAATAAGGGATATATCTCCTAATTTTGAAATATTGATAATGTCATAAAGTTAATTCCTTCACCGAAATCATCTAAAGCTTTCCCATAAAATTTATCTCTATTGTACATGGAGATGTGAAGCTACCATGATCTTTAAGCTTTTTAGTAAGCTTTTTTTGAATTATAGTACCACACTCCTCACTAAGTGCAACAGTCTCATTATCTTCAAACTTCCTTTTTCTTTTAAGAATAACTGTCGTAAACTTCACATAGCTTGACATTTGTTCTAAGGCTTCAGAAAACAAAATGTTAATCGTATGCTCTTTAAAGATTTTGAGAAATTTTGAAAATTTTTATCCAACTTTTGTTGATGAAGTCTCTGAGAAAATGGAAGTAGTGGTTTTTTCAAGTCAATTTTGAGTGGACAAATATGTCTCTCTACATATTTTAGGGCATCTTCTCTAGGTTCTTCAAATACTTTTCTCTCTAATTCAGTCTCTTTTTGAACTTTACCTTCTAAATCTCTTTTGCTTCTAACTTGAACGAATTTTACTTTCTCTTTTTTTTATCTTTTGGATTTACTTCTTTTTTACTTGGAAATGTTCCTTAGGATCTAGTACTTTGTCGGCACTATTTTTGGTGTGGGGTTGCCCGTAAGAAGCTGTCGGACATCGGAATTGAAATCTCGTTGCCCGCTTTGGAAGGACGTTTTAAAAATTTTAGTTTTGAAAAATATGAAGTCAAACTGACCCCATAATTTTCATAGTTTAGATGAAAGAGCGTTTTACCTCAAATCCTGTATCTATCCCGAAAGATGAACACAAGGATTGAGGGTGAGGCTCGATCAAATAAATTAGAGAAAGTTATGACATCTGTTTGGTCTGCGAAACCAATGTATTTGCCGACAACTTCCCCTATTTAATATAAAGGATTAAAAAGGGTTTATATTAAGCTGGGTTCGGACATGCTTCCGATAAATATTAGGAAATATTATCTTTAAGGAATTTCAAAGGTTGGGACTCTTCAATGAGATCGGACGTAGAGGTGTAAAAGGGGATTGGTTTAAATTTGGAACATTTTATTATAGAATCCAAAAGAGGAAGAACTAGGGGATGTCATGGATCCAGAGACGAACCTCAGTGACTTCCCAAGCAATCCTAATGTTTGGTTTGAATTTAGAGGATAAAAATTTAAGTGTTTCATCCTGCCAATTTTATTAGTTAGGGCTTACATTCGTTTGAAACGATCACACAAATAGCCTGAAAGATGTGAGGATTTAGGTCGTGACAATCGACAACCTCGGAGTCCTAAAACGAGTTAGGGCTTATATTGTATAGCAGGGCTATGTAAAGGCTTAAAGATAAGGTGACGATTTACGTTGCATAAGCAAGCAACCTCGAAGTCCTATGGCTTTGTTGTTTAAGTCTATGGAAGGAAGATTGATTTAGCTGAGGAAGGCAGTTTTTTTTGCTGTTGAAGATGGTCGTGCTGTCCACCATACTAGCTCCAAGCTCCTGCCGCGACGAG
>NW_018251062.1:0-1550 GCF_001263595.1 Phalaenopsis equestris
AAAATCCAGAATTTGGACAAAATCAATAGATCCCGACGACAGCACCCTCGACGCCGCCGACGGTGAGATTTTCCTGAGACTTAGGAGTTTAATTCCAATTGATCTCGTCGATGGCAACCTCACAAAAAACACCTTTAACCATGATTTTGACCAGTCAACTGCCACTATTCATCATCCCCTTCCTCCTAAAAATGCCATTTTCAACCTAGGGCTTGAAAGATCTTGGATTGGGAGGCGATTTCAAGGCTTTTTGACACGACTTGGATTGGGAGGCGATTTCAAGGCTTTTTGACACCGGATTTGATCATCTTTAGGTAAGAGCTTCACTCCAAGCTAAAAAGATTTGATTTTCACCATGAATTTCATCCACATTGAGGAGATCCAAAAAATTTTGAGAATGTGAAGAAAATTCGGGAAGAAATTCATGGAGCTTAATGTTGAACTCTTAGAATTACTATTGGAAGCCATGATTTACATCTTTGAAGTAATTTTTAGAATTTTTCTCTAATTTGATTAGATTGAAAAGGCACCACGACAAAAGAGAAGAGTTGAGTTCGACGAGTCTCGCTTCGTCAATGTTTATGGCTCAAACAAAATTTACTTTTTACTTCCATATTTAAAGGAAAGAAGTGTACACAAGATCGAGTTTTTGAAAGTCCAGGAGGAGAAATCGAACGAGTTATTGGCAAGCGGAGGTGGGAAAACTTTTGTTATATGAAGGAGTTCTACGCCAATGTAATTTATTTTGATGATGGAATTGTTCAAGTGCGAGGATTCCCTGTTGAGTTTACAGCCACCCGCATGAACACTTTTTATGAAGTCCCAGACTCTTACTTATAACTACTAGTATGAATCCTTTAGTATAATGGAAGGCCCCCTGAATGTTGTGATCAACTTTCTCACTAATGGGAAAGGAACATGGAAGATAAAACAGCGAGAAAGGGTAAATTTTTCTGCTTCCATGCGGAATGCCACCTCTAAGGCGTGACAATATTTCATTTCCTCTACTCTGTTACCGACCTATCACCATAGTGAGGTAACTAGAGATAGAGCTATTCTGAATTTCTATATTCAGAATAGTAAAACTATAAATGTGGGGAAAATAATTCTTAAGAATATATTAACTACGGCAAGGAGTGAGACTAGTGGAGTCTAGGACATCCTGGATTTATTTATGCAATTTGCAAACTTTATGGAGTGAAAATTGGACATGAAGAATGGGTTTACCCTATGAAACCCATTAGTAAAGCTAATTTGAATACTTATGAATCCCATGAGAAATGGAGAACTGGGAGTAGAAGTCAAGAACCTTCTACTAGTAGAGATGTCCCCTCTACAAGTTGTCCACCTTTTAGTTCCCCTACTCTCTCTGATTTTATGAATGAGTTGACCTTGCAGCGGAAGAGCATAGAATTGATAAATGAAATGATTGGAGGTTTGAAAGTCAACACGACTATGATAGTGAGTACCTTCAGAGCAATTCAAATTTTGAGGTAGCCTATTATGAAGCTCAGGCCCGACACTACAGAGGAGAGCCTGATGTTACATTT
>NW_018251062.1:2810-3180 GCF_001263595.1 Phalaenopsis equestris
AGGGCAAGTAATAGTTAAGTTTGGGGGATTTTGACCAGAGGAAAATATGTTGAGATTTTCATACATATTTTATACTATTTTTAATGATATTGCACTTTAAATAAAGGTATTTATTATGTTTTTTTGCAGTAATGATGAATTGGGGTCATTCAAGCAAAAAAATACAAAAAGGAGAGAATTTGGAGCGAAAAGGACCAATATGTGAAGATTTGAAATAGCTCGCCGACGGCGCCCTCGACCACGCCGACGACGAGTTTTTCACCGACGGTGAGTTTTTCTTGAGGTACAGGACAAAATTCTCAGAAGTCTGCCGATGGCGAGCTCGACGGTTATGCCTACTCAAGCCTTGGACACGGCCAAACTTTAAAGG
>NW_018251062.1:4104-23296 GCF_001263595.1 Phalaenopsis equestris
AATATTCTTTATGCTTGGACCAAAGGGTAAAGAATAGGTATGCTCCTATTTGGCACAATATAATTTGAACTAATTCACTTTATCCATTCACTATAATTTCTTGACAAGGAGAAAGATGCTTTCTTATATATTGAATATCACAATTAGACCCTCCTTAGTATCATTAGTTATTTAATAGTTATTAAATTTACCTATTTATTTCAATTGCCTATTAGTGATAGATAAGCAAATTGAACTTCGTTTTTGTGATTAAAGTATTGCATTTCTAAAATCTTAGTTCGCAGTTCTAAACCACTCCCTGTGGGATCGATGTCTAGGACTCCATTAGAGCCCTATATTACTTGAGCGATATGCATACTTGCGTTGATAAGTGTGACTTTACAATTATTGAATATTTATTACGTCCATATTTATCTTGTATTTTTAAGCATATATAACGTCGCGGTCAATAAGAACTCATATTTTCATCTTTCTCAACATTAAAAATTTTTAAACTTTATGTTGATCTCATTTACTAAATATTTTTTTCTAAATTAGACTACTATATTTCTAAATCTAAATTATAGTAACTCCTAAAGAAATTCATATAAATATCATACTTATTTAGTTTTTAAAGACTGAAGTGTCACTTGAGGACAAGTAACATTTTAAGTTTGGGAGATTTTGATACACCTAAAATATATAGTGTTTTTAGACATATTTTTATAACTATTTTTGAGATATTGCGCTTTAATGGAAGGTATTTTTGTGTTTTTCTTTCAGGTACAAGTAAGAAAGTGAAAAATACTTAAAGGAATAAAAAAGGATCAAATTTGGAGCAAAAATGTGAAAATTGTGCTAAAGTGTTTTGGCACCTAAGCGCCAGATTCGACACTTAAGCGCTGGTGAAACAGAGAAGGCCGCGCCTAAGCGCCAGAGGCCCCGCGTTTAAGCTCAAAAGACAGTTATTTGAAGGTTTTCTTCATTTGGACGAATTTTGAAGATGTATTTGAGGCACCTATTGGCTTAAGAGGGTGGTTATGACCACTAAGAACAAAAATATTATTAAAATACTTGTGAAATGAGGCATCCTTTGGAGGATTCATCAAATGTGGACACATTTTGAAAGAGTTTCCCAGGTACCTTTCAGTGATTTATAGAAGAAGGAAGTTGAGACATTTGAAATGGGTGCTTGAAAGTTCTTAAAAGAGTTAGAAGAAGAGGAGTTCTAAGGAGTTTGGAGAGATAGTTTTGTAGAGATTTTCAAGCACCCCAATAATTTACTTTATAATTTGTTTAGCTTATTTTGAGAGTGTTGTAAAAGAGAAGAGATTCAAAGGAACATTAGTGTTTGGTGGAGGATTTGAGATAATTTTTTATCTTTTGTTTTAAACTACTTTTTGTTTTAATCAAGACTTCTTATTGGTTTGAGAAGGATTTCTACTTTTAAAATAAAGTGTGTTTTTATTTTCTCCATGGATTCTGCGTAGTTTTCTTTATTTTTTTTCTTAAAAAGATAAGTAATTAAAGTTTTGTATGGAAGTTGCCGAGAGTAGTGATCTTTAATGTGGGAAGAAGTTGTGATGATTTAAATCCATGAACTTCATTTACTTCTTGATTTGGCCTATGCAGATGTTAAAATTTGTTGTGAGAACATGTAAGAACTGGGCTGATATTGTCTCAGTCAAAAATTGGAAAGAATCACATGAGGTTGTATGATTGAGAATGTAATTCATATGATTTAGTGCAAATAAAAAAGTAAATAATCATTTAAATTGAAGGGTGTGGAGTTAGATGACTTTAAAGTGACAGGTTAAAGCCCCCAACTTGGTTTATTATTTTAAGTTCTGATACGAATTGTTCGCCCCCAAGTGGAGGGAATTAAGGGAAATCTAGAGTGAGCGCGGGTATCTTCCCTGCATAGCGGGTCTTCAGAATTATTCAAACTTTTAATTAGCCAATGTTCTTTATAGCATCTCTAGTAAGGGTAAAGAATATAATTACTCATATTTTGCACAACACAATTCGCATACTTCAACAATAGAATTTCTATACTTATTACTGATTCATGATAAAGAGAAAGATATTTTTCAAATTCAGTGCTTTTCTTTTACATAAACTCAAGTTATCATTTTAAATTATTATTGTTCTGTCAAAATATCAAAAATACCAAAAGATTTGAATTTTAATACTGCAAAAATATTTTTAGTTTAAGTGATTATTGTTTTAAAATAGAAAGTTTGTTGTTCAATAATGCATATTGAGTAGTTCTCTGTAGGTTTGATATTCAGGTCTTAATAAAAAAAGTCTTATATTACTTGATAATGATACGTATACTTGCGTAGTATCCCAATATAAATATAAATTAAAGAGTTAAATTCTTATTTTCGTCATGATCAAGTTTTTGGTTTTGTTGCAAAGTAAGGAAAAATAAGTAAAATTATAATCGAAGACATTGTTATATTGTTACATATAAGCAGGTTCGGGATCAGCTAGCCTAACCTAACCCCAACTTTTAGCCATTTTGACCCAAATTGGACCCATACAACAAAATTGACTTAGTCATCCTGAAGTCACCAAATTAAGGTTTCCATAGCCACTAAATAGAACTATTGACTAGGCTAAACCATCCTAAACCTACCCAAGCAAGCTATGAACCAATGGGTCCCTAAATTAAGGGATCTTATCCCATTTATGCTCCTTAACCAAAATATCTCCCCCATCATCACTTTCCCTTGAAGGTTAATCATGCACAACACAATTCGCATACTTCAACAATAGAATTTCTATACTTATTACTGATTCATGATAAAGAGAAAGATATTTTTCACATTCAGTGCTTTTCTTTTACATAAACTCAAGTTATCATTTTAAATTATTATTGTTCTGTCAAAATATCAAAAATACCAAAAGATTTGAATTTTAATACTGCAAAAATATTTTTAGTTTAAGTGATTATTGTTTTAAAATAGAAAGTTTGTTGTTCAATAATGCATATTGAGTAGTTCTCTGTAGGTTTGATATTCAGGTCTTAATAAAAAAAGTCTTATATTACTTGATAATGATACGTATACTTGCGTAGTATCCCAATATAAATATAAACTAAAGAGTTAAATTCTTATTTTCTTCAGGATCAAGTTTTTGGTTCTATTGCAAAGTAAGGAAACATAAGTGAAAAATATCATCGAAGACATTGTTATATTGTTGCATATAAGCAGGTTCGGGATCAGCTAGCCTAACCCAACCCCAAATTTTAGCCATTTTGACCCAAATTGGACCCATACAACAAAATTGACTTAGTCATCCTGAAGTCACCAAATTAAGGTTTCCATAGCCACTAAATAGAACTATTGACTAGGCTAAACCATCCTAAACCTACCCAAGCAAGCTATGAACCAATGGGTCCCTAAATTAAGGGATCTTATCCCATTTATGCTCCTTAACCAAAATATCTCCCCCATCATCACTTTCCCTTGAAGGTTAATCATAATTAACCCTCCCCTTAGCTAACCTGACCACCTGGCCACCACCCCTGGCCCTGCCGACCAACCTAGTGGCCAGCAAATGCCAAAATCAAGAGCCACCACCCCTAAATCAAACCCAATTTCAACCATAGAGGACACCTCATCCCAATGGCTCTTTAAAGCTCCTCAGCCCTCCACCTAAGCAACTCCTTGCACCCATCAATTGACCCTAAGCTTCCCTCTAAGCTCCTTTATTTAATCAGCTCCTCCATGGCCAAAGAGAAGTGTGTGAATAAATCCTTGGGGAATCTCTGTCAAAATCTCACCAAAGACTCTCCAAGCATTCCTAAGCTCAAGACAACCATCTTTCCCCTCTGATTCCCGCTATGGAAGGCCAATTTTGAGCTCAAAATTTCAGCTCAAACCATGACATCTCTCCACAGTCCACTAAACTCAGATTAATTTTATACAAACCATCCCTAGAGCAAGAGGAGTTGATTCCCCATCAGACCCCCCCTCTAAAACAACCTCTAGGATAACTCTAGACCAACACTTGAAATCGACCTTGATCGAATTAATACCTAGAGAATTAATCAAGGCATGGGACTTCATCTGAAGGTTTGTTGGACCCAATCAAAGCTAACACAACCATCTGATTGAGGCCTCCCCTCTCAGACAAAAGAATTGAACTCCAACCCTAGCCCGAGCTTATTTTGATTCTCCATCTGTAATGTCTTGATTTCATACTTGATTAACCGTATAGATGTGTTTGTCTTCAGTAGATGAAGGTTTAGGAACAAACCTCATGCGATTTGATTGAGTCTAGCTCAAGATCTTAAGGTTTTAGTGTGAACAGCTCACGGGTTAGGTCATTTGGGGATGATAACAGAGAGCCATCCGATCGTGCGTGTATCCAACCAACAGAGGAGATCAAGCCGGACGAGTGGATGGATGGCGTGTCAACCGCGGGTCGCATGGTAGCTAAGGTGGATGGCGGCTTCAAATGGGAGTGCACCGCATGTGAGTTCAGAGCTGTTGTAGGTTGAGTAGGTGCCGCATAGGATAAGTAGAAAAATATGGATTTTCTGAATTATTTTAAATGCCTAAACTTCAAAAATTCATATCTTTCTATAGAAAAATCATAAAAATAAAAGAAAAATACCCTCTTGCTCAGTAAGCAGAGGAGAATAATATCAATTAAAAATAAAAATTATTTTCTTATTCCCTTATTTTAAATGAATTAAATACCCTCTGGAGTATTTTAATTTATCATGATTAAATATAGCTCACCATGGCTTGAAATTTTGAGGGTTCGTTCCCCATCATAGAGGCCATGTCTTCTGATTTTTTTTCAAAGTCAGAGGACATCTTTATACTTCTATCCCTAATTTTTAAGCTAGAGTGACCATTTTGGATTATTTTAAATATATAAATTAAAATATCACTTGAAAAATTATGAGATAAATTTTAGTAGGTTTCGATTTGTCAGAGAAGTCTAGGAACATGGAAGTCTACAAAAAATATCATGATGCTTTAGATTACCTTATGAATTTCTATATTTAACTAAGTGCAAATATCTTGTATTAATTTATGTAAATTAAATACTTATCAAAAATTAACAAAATCAATCCCATATTGTTCATAAAAAACATGTATATCCTCTGTAAAAATTTGAAAATTATTTGACTAAGTTCAAGCATGTATATCCACTGTAAAAATTTGAAAATTATTTGACTAAGTTCAAGCACCAAAGTTTTATTTGATTTAGTTGAGATATTAAAGTTGATTTTCTAAGGAATCTTGTATTTTTGTACAAAAATAATTATATTCCTGAGTATCATTCCTAGCCGTCTACTCTTGAGAAAATTTTGAAAAGTGGATTTTTGAGTTCCTTGTGATCAGGGGCACTTAGGAAAAATAAAAGTTTTTTTTGTAAAATACTTGATTTTTTAGCCTTATTTTAAAATTAAAATAATTAAAATAATTGAAAATCCAAAAAATTCCAAAATACTTCAAAATGTGCCTAATTGATCCCTAATCACTTAGGACTCATTAAAATATTTTTCCTAATTTTCCATAAATTAAAAAAAAAAATTAAAGGCTTAAAAGTGTATTCTCCCATTAAAATAATTATAATAAATTAATTCAAAAGATCCTGAAATTTTGCCTAAGTATTTGTTTGATCTAAGAAAACCTTTAATCATTTCCTCATAAATAAAAACTTCATTTTGGAAAGTTAAACAAATCAACTTTTGAAAATCCTATTTTCTAAATTTAAATAAATAATTAAATTAAATTTGGAGAGGTCCACATATTCTCCTCTAAACATATAATTACCTCATGGATATGACACTCTAAACCCTCAAAGTCATTTGAGTTGTGTTTAAAGAGTTATGAGGTGGAGTGTTTAAGAGTTATGACTTTGAGGGTTTAAAGAGACTTTGGTGCTTTAATCAAAATTTAGGGTTAACCAAGGGAAAATGGGCAATTTTGATCTTAATAAATATTTTTGGATGATTGAAATATAACGGGATTAAAATGCAGAAACTCATTCGCCGCCCTTGCACAACATCAACAAAATAATAATCCTCCTAATTTTCATGACTCAGGAGTAAACTTAAATCAAATGATTCTTAAGTAATGGGTTTAAGTCATAAAGATGATAGTTTACTTTTCTTAAGTCCGAAGTTGAGGATGATTTGGCCATTTGATAAGAATACATACAACTTGAAATTAAAATCATGATAATCACTATTCCACCTATCATGATTGTTAAAGGTTTATTAGTGATATAGGCTTGATGTCTAAACTCAATTGATCGAATTTAGAAGATATCATAAGTAGTGATTAACATCTTTAAACACTACAAGCCTAACCTTAATTGTGGGCACCATAATCTTAAAACTACTTAAAATTGCCTTAGGGACACCCACCCACAAAACTTTTAAATGAAACATTAATCTATTAATCGGGTATCCTATTCTCGGGATAATTAAACTATCAAGTTTCACCAAGCAACGGGGTAGTCACACATTAACCTCAGATGATTAATAGAACAATATGATAAGTCCAAAATGAACTCATAAAATTTCAACAGATCTTCAAATTGATCTAGGGTCATGTTCGAGCATTTTGAAATTTATTGAACATTCTGAAGGGCAAATGGGACTTGCAATATTTTGTTCTAAAATCATCTACTAGGATCTTTTAAGATCCAACAAAATCATAGCCTGGAGTTTCGTAGCTAAACCTTCATCCACCCATGCAATTGAAGTTCCTTGCAACATTATATACATGCCTTGCAAGTACTGACCTCTTAGGTGGTGCAACGAGAAGACTCGCCAGGTACATTTTTATAGTTTACAATATCATTTTCTCTTTTACTTTCCGCACTATACTTTTATGCTTATAAACTTGCATATTAAACAAAAATGTCAACCTGCATGAAAACCAAAACTACTAAGATAGCCACTAAACCAAAACTAAAACTAAAATCAGCCAAGATAAAATTCACCGCCACAACATTCAAAATGTAAAACAAGTCAAAGTTTAATCACAAACATCACAAAACAACAATTGCAACTAAATTAATATGTCTCTATCAGATGATTGGGAATCCCTTAGAGGAGGTAACCTATGGTTGCTAATAAGATTTCCCACGGTCTAAATGAAAGTATGAAACTCATTAAGTTGAGTTTAGTAAATTCATTTGAACTAAGTGAATCCAATAGAAAATAGTGGTGCGGAAACGAGGGAACCGTAGGATCCTAACCAGTGTCACTATAATCAACATTTATATGCCCCATAATATTTAAATGACCATAACTATAGGGGGTTCTGATTTAACATCATAACTTGACACATTAGAAAAATTAAACTCATCACGACAGGGAGCTTGGAGCTAGCATTGTGGGCAACACAATCATCTTCAACAGCAAGATGATCTACAACAACATATCATCTCTTAGAATTAAACAAAAAGTCATAAGATTTTGAGGTAGTTTGCTTATGCATCATTGAGCCTCAACTCATCTTTAGGCCTTTTTATGGCTCTGCTGTACAATATAAGCCTTAACTCGTTTTAGGATTCCGAGGTTGTTGTTCATCACAACCTAAATCCTCGCATCTTCCAGGCTATTTGTGTGATCGTTTCACATAAATATAAGCCCTAAAACTAATAAAATTTGCAGGATGAAACATTTAAATAATTTCTCCTCAAAACTGAAGCCAAACCATAAAATAGACTAGGAAGTCATTAAGGTTCTCCTCTAGATCTATGACATCCTCTAGTTCTTCCTCCTTTGGATTCTACAATAAACATTCCAAATTTGAACCCTTTCTCCTTTCACGCCCCTTCATCCAACCTCGTTGAAAAGTACTATCCTTTGACCTCTTTGAAGATAACATTTCCTGTTTTTTATCGAGAGTTTTCTTAGGTGCCTTCGGTTATCTAAGATGTAATTAATTATAGGGGTTTGCCCTTATAAGAAGATTTTCCGAACCCAGCTTAATATAAACTCTATTTAATTATTCGTATTAAATAGACAAATTTATTAGAAAATAAAATAGTTTCTCATACCAAACGGATGTAATATATTTTCTAGTTTATTTGATCAAGCCTCATCCTAAAGTCTTATGTTTATTTCAGGATAGATACAGGGGGTTTGAGGTATAGTGCTCTTTCATTTAAATTATGAAAAATATGTGGTCACTTTGATTTCATATTTTTCTAAAAACTATATATACATATATGTAAATTAAACACCTTTCTGAAGTGGGCGACGAGATTTTGATTCCGGAGGCAAACAGTTTCCAACGGGTAACTTCCACACTCCTCACGACCCAAAATAGTACCGACAGCTCCTGGCGACTCCGCTGGGGAATAGTTTCTCTCTCCATTTAATTCAAGCAATATTATCTTCATACATAGGTAATGTGTTCCTGTTTCTCATGGACTAAATTAGCCTTCTTTCGTTAGCAGGCTTCACCTATTACTTTCTTGGGTAAGTATGGTCAACTCTTTTAGACTTCAGGATCGTCTGTTCAATCACGTTTGAACAGAGAGGTTCAGGAGTTCATTAGGACGTTCATTAAGGACTTCTTATTTTTCATGTGGGGTCGGATCCCCAAAAGGTGTGTTGGTGGACTTGTTCCACCTTGGCATTGTGCGTTGTTAAGTTGGCCCCGCACTGGGTCCTGAACTGCACTTTTCTTTTCCCTTTCAAGTTTAATTTGCTATTTTTCAAATTAAATCAGATTGTGTCGTGCTACGTGTGCTCTTTAATTTTCCTTATATTAATTAAATCTTTCTACTTTCAAACTAGTTTCATTAAAATTTTAAAATCTCCAAAAATTAAATAAGGACTTACCCGGTCCACAGATTAACCTCTGTTAATTTTTAATACTCGCATTAAGACCACAAGGTATTGGCCAAATAGCTAACCCCAGAGCTTTCTTTTTTAATACTACTACAATGGCATTCCCAACACTCACTTTTTCCTGCAACCTGACGATGAGCCACAGTTCCCGCAATGTCACTCCCACCATCAAGTTCGGAGTAGGATTTAAAGATTTCGAGGTTGTTCTCGGGAAAGCCTCGTTTGTCATAATGAAATTCGCTGCTCTAGAGGTTCAAGAACCGTTTGTTGAATTTAACCTGAGCTAACCTCAGGATTTCCCTTATTACAAGAAGGTCAAGACTACTGCCACCATGACACTTACCAAGCCAGCTGTTCCTGTTTCTACTAAGGGAAAGGAAGTTATGACCGTTGAAGACCTGGTTGAAGAATTAGTTGTCCCGCTGTTAGTGTTTGAAATCAGGTCGAGTTTGAATACAACACCATTAACCTGAACCTAAAGGAGAAACCGTAACAGGAAGGTTCGGATGGCTATTAATGCCTAGATTTCCAAGGAAGTATCTGTTGACAAAGTTCCTCACCAGGAGGAGTCAGAATTACCCAAAATTTATCCACTCTTGTAAGGGAGTAGGATTCATCCCTTAATGGATACTAATGGGTATGAACGTATCCAAAATATTGCTGCTACTTTACCAACACCTCATGGACATGGTGGGGAGAGGAAGAAGCCCGCTCCTATCACCCAAGTTAGTTAAGTTTAGTTAAGTTTTCCAAAGACTATTCCAAAGACTAGCTGCCAAAGAAGGTTGTTCAACTGGCAAGCTACTCAAATGAGTGGAACGTGCAGTATGCGCTCACATGAAGAAAGAAATTTTAAAGGACTTCAGATCTGCCAGATGCTCCCAAAAATCAACTGAAGCCTTGTCTGCCCACATTCCCATCTGGTTCCATCTAAGGAGCATAGTTGATACCACCATTGATACCATAACTTCTACTGCCACTAGACCCATAGGACATCAGCCAGTTAAGTCGCGTCTGGGTCCGAGAATTCTACAAACTACCGGTCATAAGGAAATTCTTAAAATATCGAAGGATAAGATGAAGAGGTTACCCAGTACCGTATCTCGATTGAAGAATTAGTTGTCCCGCCGTTAGTGTTTGAAATCAGGTCGAGTTTGAAGACAACACCATTAACCTGAACCTAAAGGAGAAACTGTAATAGGAAGGTTCGGATGGCTATTAATGCCTAGATTTCCAAGGAAGTATCTGTTGACAAAGTTCCTCACCAGGAGGAGTCAGAATTACCCAAAATTTATCCACTCTTGTAAGGGAGTAGGATTCATCCCTTAATGGATACTAATGGGTATGAACGTATCCAAAATATTGCCGCTACTTTACCAACACCTCATGGACATGGTGGGGAGAGGAAGAAGCCCGCTCCTATCACCCAAGTTAGTTAAGTTTTCCAAAGACTAACTGCCAAAGAAGGTTGTTTAGTTGGCAAGCTACTCAAATGAGTGGAACGTGCAGTATACCCTCACATGAAGAAAGAAATTTTAAAGGACGTCAGATCTGCCAGATGCTCCCAAAAATCAACTGAAGCCTTGTCTGCCGCATTCCCATCTGGTTCCATCTAAGGAGCATAGTTGATACCACCATTGATACCATAAATTCTACTGCCACTAGACCCATAGGACATCATCCAGTTAAGTCGCGTCTGGGTCCGAGAATTCTACAAACTACCGATCATAAGGATATTCTTAAAATATTGAAGGATAAGATGAAGAGTTTACCCAGTACCGTATCTGGCCCGTACCATGGGGAGCATACTTCTCTTTAACATGTTGATGTTCCTACCGAGACACTCCATCTGAAGACATCACAGTTAAAGAAGAGGGTATGGATACCCAAGGTTGTTTTACCGATACGGTCTAGCAAGCCCGCAAGGCAAGATCATAGAATGAAGCCAGAGTCTGAAGTATCTGACATTATCGCAAAAATTGCTAACGAGATGGAGAAACAAGTAGAGGATATCTAGCCAAGTCCTCCAAATCTCAAGATGCTACAAGAATCGATGATTGAAGAAAAGGTCAAAAAGCTCAGGGTCAAGATTTCTGAGTTAGCCCAAGAACATGGAGTTTTCATTGATGATGATGACAAATATTTAGGGTTTAATGATTACCTCAAGGAAGATTTTGACTTTAATGGTTACCTCGAGGAATATTTCATGAAAATCCATGTCATCAAGACCAGTACCACTGCATCTGCGCGTGACGCTCAACCCCTCGTCGAAAAGAACACCATAGATGAGCTGTGTATGGTTGTTTTCCTAAGGGATGAGCAAATCACCCAAATGGAGAAAAGAATGGAAGAGATGACCGCTGCTAGGACTGCCATGGCCACAGTTCAGGGACAGTCTCAACCACAACAGTTAGCCTCTCCAGACGTCAATCAACCGGAGATTATACACATCACAGATGAAAGGAGGGAAGTTGTCTCAGCAAATAAAGATGAGCAACAAAAGAAAGATTCTCCATCAAGTGTTATGCCAGAAAATGAATTTAACTAAATGGTCGAGCAAGTTTAGGAGGCCTTAACCCAATTTAAGTATGGTGCATTGATTTTGAAGGGTAGAACTTACCCGGAGGAGTTCGATGTCGTACCCTATCCTAAGGGTTTTGTGTCACCAAACTTTAAGATATTTGATGGGACTGGAAATCTCAGGCAACATATAGCACATTTCAAGCCAGTTATGGTAATACGGGAGGAAACAAAGCTCTGCTCTTCCTACAGTTTGTCAGTAGTCTATTAAGGATCACTTTTAATTGGTATGTCAAACTACCCAATGGATCAGTTAGGACATTCGCCAAGTTAGGACAATTGTTCGTGAAGAGATTTGTCGGAGTGCAGCATCATGTGTTTATTGGAGATCTCGTAGTAGAGAAGCAAAAGCCCAACGAGACTTTAGTGGACTATATTTTGAGGTGGAGAAACCTTAGCATGAAATGTAAACCTCAGCTACAGAAACATCGCGCAATTGAGATCTTACTCAAAAGCATCCATGGGCCAGTAGCTTTCATGCTCAAGGGACTCACCATTAAATACTTCGAGAAGCTACTCAACAAAGCTAGTAATCTTCAAGAAGAAGCCAAACATATGGATTCTCATGAGAAGTCCAAGAGGACCAGAGTATTTGAAAAGAAGTCCGGAACGGTGGAAATAGTTTATAAAGGAAAATAACCAATGAAGATACATGTAGAAATAGTTGTTAAAGGAAAATAACCAATGAAGATACATGTAAAAAATTCTCATCAGTCATCATCGCAACATGCTCAACAACAGACACAACAGTATGACCAGTCTAGCCAGCAACCACCTCAAGGAGGATCATACCAAAAAAAGAATAAGAAAATATCCATTGCGGAACATAGGAAAGTGGCGTATTTCTTCAAAGACAAATCCATACTCAAAATGTTCAGAAGCCTGAGTTCAGATTACCAGATCCAAAGAAACTGGTTTCCTAGAAAGACAAATCCATACCTAAAATGTTCAGAAGCCTGATGAAGAAGCCTGAGTTCAGATTACCAGATCCAAAGAAACCCGAAGAGGTCAACAAGAAGGATCAACCAAATTATTTCCCGTATCACAAATTGCTCAGACACACTATAGAGGAATGTTTCATCTTCAAGGATTAGCTCGAGAAGAATCTTAAAGAAGGGAATATAACGATCCTGAAAGAATATTTAAAAGAACCTGAAAAAGGTTCCATAAATGTGATTTTGGCTGAGCCAATCTCTTCAATTGACCCATATACTGGAAAAGATGGATGGAGTGCGACTTGGAATAATCTCAAGAAAATACTGAACCAAATCTAAAATGCATCAGCACAAGCTTCTGTTCAGAGTTTTCAGCCTGCCAAGCCCGAGATGAAGATTTCACCAGAAGATCTGTCATCATCAAAGAAGAAGAAGAAGAAGAATACCACCATGAAGACTGATAGCACGGGGGGTAGGATAGGGACTGCCTCTGCTAGATTAGTTGTCTCAGATTTGGTGAAGAAAATCCTCTAACCCTAACCTTGTATGATTATCTTTTTGTCCCTCTCGGGTTTTATGAATATAATGATTATGATTTCAGCTATGTTTTAACTGTTTCTGGTGATAACATAATCGATTATGACCAATATAGCTTCAATATCTGCTTCGATATCTATTCCCAAAATGATCCTCAAATCATACTTGAGTCCGATAAACATACTAACAATACCAAAGAAGACATCAACAATACCTCTTACGATAGCACCAGGAGTGAGGAACCAATCCTCAAGTGTCACGGTGCACCATTTGCCATGAACTTAGATCTTTCCAAAAAAGAAGAAACACCATATGATTCACCTATGAGATAATCATATCTCAGGAAGAAGAAATTACATAAGTTAACTTAAGGAGCGGAAAAGTATTACCCCCGAGAACAGCTCCGGCAGATATAGGAAAGCAAATAGTCACTCGAGAAGAGCTACCTCCACCTCAACCAGAGGAAGAACGACATAATCAAGAGAAAATTAAAGGATCATACAAAGTGGATTACGACGTGCTAGCTCATCTTAGGAAGTTTCTGGCCAAATTAAGCATCTACAATGCTCTAATCCTGTCAAAGGAGATGAGAGAGTCTCTAGTTACAGCTTTGCTTGACGCAGAAATTTTCTTAGCCCAATTGGCTAGTACATCCTCAAATGAAGTTTGCTCATTGAAAGAACAGTTTGGGATAACCTTCAAAAATGAGGACTTTTTGCTTGGTACCGCCGACCATAACCGTCCACTCTATATCTCCTTTAACATCAACAGATTTGTGTTTTCCAGAGTTTTGATAGATCCTGGAGCATCCCTCAACTTGATGAGCCTACATTTTGATAGACCCTGGAGCATCCCTCAACTTGATGATCCTACGAACATTGGCCTATTTGGATATTGAAACTTAGGATCTTATGACCGATAAAATGATGCTAATAAAATGATGCTAAGAGGATTAAGAGGATTTAACCAAAAGGGAGAGAGAACCCTTGGATCAATCACATTAATTATTAAGGTTGGAGAACTAGTAACAACTGTTAAGTTTCATATCATCAAAGCCGAGACCTCTTTTAATGCTCTACTGGATCAACCATGGATTCACAAACACAACATGATTCCATTTTCTCTACCCCAATGCATTAAGTACTATAAGTAAGGACAAGAACATTGCATCAAGGGAGATTTACTGTCGTTTTCAGTCCATGAAGTTGGCATTCATGAAGATGTCGCCTACTACGCGCCTCCGAAAGAAATTTTCTTCTCTCATGAAATTGTGACAAGTAAAAGTAAAGATTTAGAAAAATTACAATAGTAAAGCCATTCAACTTCGCTTCAGCAATCGTCCACCACTCTTTTCTGATAATTTGGTGTTGGTTCTTTTAGCTCATGCACCCGAGGTTGAGGCTGGGGATGTGGATGAGGAAGAACCAATTTAATTGTTGAACGGAGTAGGCCGACCATCAACCTTGATGATGAAGAATGTTCTGAAGATGAATTAATGATGACAAAACTGAAGAAATCTTAGTACGAGATATTCTTAGAAGATACGAAGAAAAGTGATTGTGAGATGATGTATGATTGGATAAACCACCATGTGAACACCTTGACCCTTACTCCGATTGTCCCTCAACAATTTAAGAGTTTAGAGGTCAAGGAAGTCTGTAGCAATTGTTCAAAGCCGATCAAGTTTTATCGTGCTTCTACTTCTACTAATATTGAAAATCATGTAAATTTGGATGAGAATTTTAATTAATTAATTAAAATGCTTTTTAATTACTTTTCTCCTTGTGTACAAAAGTTAATTCAACAGAGTCATTTGCCAAAATGAATGCGAAAAGATAAGCTATAACTTTTTGAAAAATTATGGAATATTAAAAGTTAAACTCCTAACTCAAAAGATGGTCTTGGATTTGGTACAGTAGGATAGGTCGATGATTCAGAATTTCGCATGATTGTTACTACTGAATCAGAGGAGGATTGCCTCAATGTGAAGGTAATACTCTCCCGCTCCTTAAGTTTACTTTTGTATTTTTTTCTTCTTGAGATATCATTGTTGAATCTTCCGATATTTCTTCTTTGTCAAAAAGATCTAAGTCAATGGCAAGTGGTGCGCCGTGGTGCTCGAGGATTGGTTCCTCACTCCCAACACTGTCGTAAGTGGTATTATCGATGCCTTCTTTGGTCTTGTTAGCGAGTTCATCAGACTCAAATATGATTTGAGGATATGATTTGAGGATCATTTATGATTTGAGGATCATTTTGGGAATCAAGATTGAAGTTAGATTGGTCATAATCGATCACGTCATTACCAAAAATAGTTAAAACACAGCAAAAATCTCAATCATTATTTCATAAGACCTCGGAGGGGTAAAAAGATAGTCATACAAAGTCAGGAGTTCGAGGATTTTCTTCACCAAATCCGAGACAGCTAATCTAGTAGAGGCAACCCCTATTCTACCCCCCATGCTATCAATCTTCATAGTGGTGTTCTTCTTCTTCTTTGTCTTTGATGACGACGGATCCCCTAGTGAAATCTTCATCTCGAGCTTGGCGGGTTGAAGACCCTGAACGGAGGATTATTTTGAAGTGCTCTGAATCTGGTTCAATATTTTCTTGAGCTTGTTCCAAGTCGTACTCCATCTGTCTTTTCCAGTATACGGGTCAATCAAAGAGATTGGCTCAGCCAAAATCATATTTATGGAATCTTTTTCAGGTTCTTTTAAATATTCTTCCGGGATCATTATATTCCCTTCTTTAAGGTTCCTTTTAAGCCAGTCTTTAAAGACAAAACATTCTTCTATAGTGTGTCCTAGTAATCTGTGATACGGGCAATAATTTGGTTGATATTTCTTGTCGACCACTTCAGGCTTCTTTCAATCTGGTATTATGAACTCAGGCTTCTTCATCAGACTTCTAAACATTTTGGGTATGGCTTCGTCTTTGAAGGAATTACCACTTTCCTACATTCTGCAATGGTCATTTTCTTATTTTTTGTCTGATATGGTCCTCTCTGAGGCGATTGCTGGGTGGACCCTTCCTCCCTTAATAGATTAAAATATCTTTGTAGGATCCATAAGCTTTTTTTATTTGCTATATTTGAGCCTATGGCTTCTATTAGTAGGGATAGAATTCTCAAGTAATTTAAAATATATAATACTTTTTGCAACAAAAACAACAATATTTGGTTATTTTTGAAACTTACTGTCAACATCAACATAATTCAAGATGATGATCAATTTATTCTTCTCAAATATCACTTGGAAGAGTATCAGAGTTGGGCCACCTTTGTTTATGCTAGTTCTATAATCTAGGAGAAATATAAGCTTTGGGATCAACTGGTTCATATTGGAGATACTATCACTGACAATTGGTTAGTTGCTTGTGATTTTAATATGATTATGAAACCTGCTGAAAGGAGAGGAGGAGGCAAATGTGATATTCAGCTTATCAATTGTTTATGTGACAAAATTTGTGATTTTGGACTATTTGATTTGGGATTCACTGGTACTCCATACACTTGGAGAAGAGGGACTATGTATCAAAGGTTGGATAGGTTTTCTGGTAACCACCACTTCTACAATTATTTTCCGATTAATAAGGTATGACATTTAAATTATTCTTCTTCTGATCATAACCCTATTTTGCACACTTTGGCTTTCAATGATAAAAATTCTCACTATCACTTCAAATTCGTTAATGTTTGGACTACTCACACCACTTTTTTTAGCACTGTTCAATAGGCTTGGAACTTTGAGGGATCTGGTGACCCTTGGTATATCCTTTAGCAACTTCTTAGAAAGGTTGCTTCTACTCTGAGATTGTGGAACACCCAAGTTTTTGGCACTGTTCATGCAAGGGTCCTAGAAACTCAAGCTGAGGTGTATGCTCTTGAAATTATGGTTATCTCTGATTATTAGTTGGTTAATGAGGTGGCTTATAAACATTCACTATTACTTGATGCTATTGCCTTGGAGGAGAATTTCCTTCAACAAAAAGCTAATGATATTCAGTTTAAGAGTGGAGATTGTAATACAAAGTACTTTCATGCTGCTATCAAACATAGAAGAAACATTAAATCCATCCTCAAGATCAAGAATTCTAATGGAGATTTCATTACTGATGAGAGATTGGTAATAGTTTTTTTTCAGTATTTTATTGATTTGTTTACTTCCACCTCGCAGGTCACTCCTATAAATAGTGACTTTTTTATAAAGATAGAGACTATGTGGCTGGCTTGTCCCTTGTTGACATTTCTATTGATCAGGAGATCTTCAATGTGTTCAAGGATATTAATGTTAATAAATCTCCTAGCTCAGATGGTTTCACTTCATCCTTTTACACACACAGTTGGGATATAATTCATAAGGAGGTTGTTGCTGCCATTCAAAGTTTTTTTATGGGTCATACCCCTGGGAAGTTCTTCTCCTCTTCCTTAATTGTGCTTATACCTAAAATAAATGTTAAAACTACCTGGGATAACCTTAGACCTATATCACTTACTTCTATTATATCTAAAGTTATCAGCAAGTTGATAGTCTCTCGACTTCAACCACATCTTTCTAAACTTATCTCCCCTCAATAATCAGCCTTTATCCATGGGAGGCAGATTTGTGATAATATACTCATTGCACAGGAATTGGTGGAGGATCTTGATAGGAAGTGCAGAGGTGGTAACTTGATTGTCAAACTTGATTTAAGAAATGCTTTTAATACAATTAATTAGGGTTTTATTCTCAATATCTTGAAAGCTAGAGGCTTTGAGGCTAAGTTTTGCACTTTGATTAAATGCTCGCTGGAAAATAATCTTTATAGTGTCTTAGTCAATGGCAAGTCCTATGGCTTTTTCTCTGCTAATAGAGGCATCAAGCAAGGAAACGTACTCTCTCCCATGGTTTTAATCATGGCTTTTGATTACTTCTCACGCCTCATTAATAGTATGCTGGAAAAATACCCCCATGTATAGTACAGGCATAAATCCAAGGTGTTAGTAAGTCATGTAGCCTATGCTGATGATGCTATCAATTTTACCAATGCTTCTAGAGCCTCCTTCAAAATCTTGGTAAAACACCTTAACACTTTTCATCAAAACTTCGGTATCCTTTTCAACAAAGCTAAGTGCCACCTGTATTTTGGAAATTCAGTTAATTGTGCTATTACCACTTGGGCCACAAATTTTACTACTTTCTCTAATGCATCTCCACCTTTACTGTACCTTGGTGTTAACCTTCTTTGTGGAAGAAGGAAGCAAACACAATTTGATGTTGTCACAGATAAAATTAAATCTTGTATTCATGATTGGAGGAATGTATTTCTCTCGTTTGAGGGGAGATTAACCTTGTTACAAAGTGTACTACATTCTCTACCTTTATACACTATGCAAGTCCCCTATATGAAAATGAGTACACATAAATAAATAGAGCATATTTTTAACTAATTTCTTTGTGCTGGTGAAGGTTCCTCCAAAATTTAGACACATTGGCACAAGGGGTGCAAACCTCATCTCTTTGGAGGTTTGGGTTTCAAAATATTGCAACATATTCTTGATATTAATATGTGTAAGTTGTGGTTTAAGTTTAGGCTTGGCTCTTCACTTTAGGATCAATTTTTGCAACACAAGTACTGCTCTCATCATCGCCCTTCTTTGGTTCATTGGAAAGTTGAGGATTTTAAAAATTGGAAGGCCATTTTAAAGGCTAGATACGTGGATAACAAATTCATTTTTTGGAACATTGGTGAGGGAAAGGTTTCCTTTTGGCATGAACATTGAGGGTTTTCTAGTTCTCATGATGACGATTCCATTTTGGTTAATGATATGCTGGTCTCTGATTGCTGAGACAATGGTCAATGGGACATGAGCAAACTTAGGGAGATGTTGGGGGAGAATGTTGAACCTATTGCTAAAATTTCCTTATGTCATCATAAACCTGACAAGCCTATATTGAAATTTATTTCCAATGCGTCAATTTCTAAAATGTTATTTTCTAATCTACATAGTTTAGATTATTGGAAATGAGAAAAGGTGATTTGGCATAGTTATATGTCTCCTTTTATTTCCTTCTTTCTAAGGCATTTTTTATTTTCCCTGCTTCCACTTGATGACATTTTAAAATTAAAAGAGTTGAGACTGGCATCCAGATGTTACCTTTGCAGGTGTGGGGAGGAGTCCATTTCACATCTCTTTTTTGAGTGTTCTTTTTCCCATTTTGTTTGGCTAAGATTGGGACATTTTTTTCAAGTTAAATGGCCTCATAGTGGTATTTTGGATGGCATTTTAGATGCTTGGAAAGCTTCAAAAAATTTCAATAAGAAACATTACTCTTTC
>NW_018251062.1:23349-30966 GCF_001263595.1 Phalaenopsis equestris
TCTTTCCCTTTAATGGTGTTATGGTTTATCTGGTTAGCCAAAAATGATCTAAGCATGCCAAGTCTTCTATCCACCCTTCCATTACTGTCTCTTACATCCTCTCATATTATTTTAAAGTTGTTAGAAGCTTTGGAATCTTTTTATCCGATGCTACTAAGAATCAGAATATGGATGGAAGGTTTCTATTAATTAGATGACAACCCCCTTCACATGGTTGGGTCAAGGTAAATATTGATGGGAGTTGGACCCCTAACTCTGCTAGTGCGGGTGGTGTTTTCAAAAACTCTTTGGGTAACTTATTCTATTATTTTGCATCTCATGTCTATGCACAGAGCCCTATTGAAGCTGAGGGTTTGGTTTTTCTATTTGTTGTTCAGATTGCTTTGATTTACAAATTTCCCTTTGTGGTCATTGAAACAGATTCCATGTGTATTTTTAAAATGCTTACTAAGAGCTCTACCCCCCTATGGAATTTGCTTTATCTTTTCAACAGAATATGGCACCCTCTTGATACTCATTCTCTGCATGTCCAATTCTCCTTCATCCATATGGAAGGTAATGCAGCTACTTATTTTTTGGTTAAAATTGGCCATGAAAAGATCTCTGTGGGTCACCTCCCATCGTATATGCTAAGGAGATTCCTGCTTGGGGATAAATTGGACTCCCCATACATTCATGCAAGAATTTGGTTTTCTTGTTTTACTCTTTTGCAGGTCCCACTTGCAGTAACTGGAGGATTCTTTGGAGGCTCTCATCTCTCTTTCTATTCCTTGTAATGCTAAAGTTAATTTTTTATTGATCAAATCCTTTATATGGATATACTGCTTGACTTTACTGTCCGGTTCCTTTTTCCTCCTGCGGTTTCGATGGTGTGATAAATTGGACTCCCCATACATTCATGCAAGAATTTGGTTTTCTTGTTTTACTCTTCTGCAGGTCCCACTTGCACTAACTGGAGGATTCTGTGGAGGCTTATATCTGTCTTTCTATTCATTGTGACGCTCAAGTTAATTTTTCATTGATTGAATCCTTTATATGGATATACTGCTTGACTTTCCTGTTGGGTTCCTTTTGCCCCCTGCGGTTTTGATGGTGTGTTGGACTTATAGTTCCATTTGAAGCTACAATTTGCAACTTTTTTGTTTGAACCCGATTTATGGATGTCTGCCTGCTGTTCTATTTTTGGTTCCTCTCCTCCCAGCTGGTTGGAAAATGCTTTGGGCTTATCGTTACATTGGCAGTTTTATTTTTCTTTCATTACTTTTACTTTTTACATGGGATACATTTCTCTTGTTTGGGTATTCTTTTGGTTGGTATAGTTATTTTTCAAAAATGTATTTTGGGAAATGTGTTTTGAAGATATTTTTTGCATCGATTTGTAATGTGGGGAGAGGGGACCCTAGGATTTTCTATTTTTCTTTTGGTTTTAAAGGGGACCCTCTTCACCTCAACCCTTTTGTACCCCACTTTTTTATTTAACGCATAGGGAGCCACGAGCTGCTCCTTTATTAAATATATATATAATAAAGAATTGGTCCACTATAAGGAATTATAGGAGAGTCTCTAAAAGCAATTGGACAGAGTTTCCCCAAGGATTTTGCTAACTCGCTTTCATGGTCGTGGAGGTTGTAGTTTAAATAAAAGAGGCTATGGTGGCTCAAAGGCCAAGCTGAGGTGGCAAGGGTACTGGGTTCCAAGCCTGCGCAACTCCTTCCTCCTTTGACTGTACTTATTTTTTGTTCTCAACTTTGCTTGCTAGAATATCCATTAGTGAGTTGGATACCTTCTCCTTTATTGGGAAGTTCTATTTTCTTGGTTTTTGTGTTTCCCGATCTTGTATTTTTTTTTATTTGGGCTGTTACTATTCCATTGGATTCACTCTTCTGGGTTAGTTTTTTCCCCTTCCTGCTACTGCTCCCTGCCCTTAGTTCTTCCTAGATTCATATGGATGCTACTCTGCATGTTGCTGACCTCAACTATGTCGGAAAACTCTCTTATACGACAACCACCTCTTCCTTTGGTTTGTTGGGAGATAAACTTGTGTTTCTTCAAGCTTACCATGATGCTTTAGTTGTGGAGGGGGATCCCTTCCTATTCAAGAAAGGCTTGAATAAGGGAGGGAAACATGCCATTATTGATACCCCTAAAATATATAATATTTTTATACGCATTTTTATACCTATTTTTGAGATATTGCGCTTTAATGAAAGTTATTTGTGTGTTTTTCTTTCAGGTACAATCAAATTGATGAAAATACTAAAAAGAGTGAAAAAGGGTCAAATTTGGAGTAAAAATGATGAAGGTGCAAAAATGAACTGGGCGCCTAAGCGCTAGTTATTCAGACAGAGCCACGCCTAAGCGCGAGGTACCCTGCGCTTTAGTGCCAGAAGTAGCTATTTGATGATTTATTGAATTTGAACGAATTTTTAAAGAGGTGTTCTAGAAGATTCATTGAATGGAGACACATTTTGAAGAGACACCAAGGCACCTATCAGATTTTTATAAAAAAAGACTTGGATCACCAAAGAAGAGAAGCCAGCCAGTAGACATCCACAGCCACCATTCATCATAGTAATTGTTATCGTCGTCGTCGTCGCCTGCCACTTTCTCTTATTTTGAGTGTTATTTTGTAATGTGAGTGAATGAAGAGATTTCAAAGGAACTTCAAGACATTTGGTGGAGAGGATTTGAGAAAAGTGTTTATCTTTGTGACTACATTTGGTTTTAATTTAAATTTATTATTTTTGTGCATGATTTCAACTTTTAAACACATGTGTGATTGTGTTTTCTCCATGGATTCTGAGAATTTTTCTTTATCTTTTTCCTTAAAATGATAAGTGATTAAGTATTTAAAGGAAATTGAGTGAAGTAATAGACTTCAATGTTGGAAGAAGTTGTGATGATTTGAAACCTTGTAATTTATTTACTTCTTGATTTGGCCAATTAAGATATTACTACCAGCTGTGAGAACATGTAAGATCTGAGATGATATTGTCTTAATCAACAAATGGTTAGAATCACATATTGATTCATTGATGAGAATGTAGTTATAAGGTTGAGTGCAAATAAATAGGTAAATAAACTTTTAAAGGGTGTAGAATTAGAGGACTTTATAGTGACAAGCTAAAGCCCCTAATTTGATTTATAGTTTTAGGTTTTAATACGAGATGTTAGCCCCCAAGTGGAGGGAGACGAGGGAACTTTAAAGTGAGAGCTAGTATCTTTCCTACCTAGCCGGTCTTCAAGACTATTCAAACAATAGATTGGCCAATGTTCTTTATGGCATCTATAGTAAAGGTAACGAATTTTACTGCTCGTATTTGGCACAACACATTTATCATACTTCCACAACAGAATTTCTATAATTATTACAGATTTATTCTAAGGAAAAAGATATTTTACTTATATTACATTCATATTATTACAGATTTATTCTAAGGAAAAATATATTTTACTTATATTACATTCATCTTGCTAATATTTAGTTAAGTTAATTAATTGTTTACTTTATTTTCATAAATAAAAAATTACAAAAAAAAATTAAATTTTCATTCCTATTATAACACCTTAAGTTTAAGTAAGAATATTTTGCTAAGTAGAATTTTTTATCTAAACTTTCTAGCTTTACAAAGTACATATTGCCAGTTTCTCTGTGGGTTCGATATCCAAGGCTTAATAAAAGATTCCTTTATTACTTATTAACGATACATATACTTGCGTAGTATCCCATATTTAAATATTATAATTGTATTCTTATTTGCTTCATAATGAAAAACTCACTTAGCTTTTTCTTGGGATCAAATTTTTGGTGTTGTTGCAAATTAAGAATCATTTTTAAGCAAAATAAGCATATCATCGCCTACATTGCATTTTACATCCATAAAGAAAGTTGGGATCAATTTTTTGGAGTCATTGCTGATGAATCGAAGGAAAATTATAAAAATTTTCAAAAAGAAGTTCTTAGAAAGCAAAATTTCTATTTTTACAAAGACTTATTTAAAGTTTAAGATTTATTATAGGAATATTGTAGTGTTGTTTTTATATTAAGTTCTTGTTTGTATGTTTTTATTTTATTTTATTTTATCTTTTAATTTATGTTTTTTATAGTAATGTCTGCACAGTTCAGGTTCCATAGGACTTGTGTCTAACGATTCTAAATTAGAAAGAACTATTAGAAAAATTAAAAAAATTAAAAATTGCTGAAAAATTTCATAAATTTTCAAGAAATGGCAAATCAAAATAATTAAATTGTTGAAGAGTTTAGACCTTCAGGAGATTATGCAAACCCTACAGTGGATTAATTTCATTGTAGTATTCAAAAGCTAATTCATTTGAGCATAAACCTTTTATTATAGAAATGGTATCAAATAATCAATTTGGGGGAGCACCAACTGAAGGTCAAAATTTACATCTTGCCAATTTTCTAGAATTGCCAATTTTCTATTATGTGCTACATTTAAATATGATGGTGTATCAGATGATGTTATAAGACTTAGATTATTTTCTTTCTCACTGAGGGATAAAGCTAAGATATGGTTACATTCGTTGTCATCTGGATCTAACAAAACTTGGGGTGATTTAGCGCAGAAATTCCTTGCTAAATATTTTCCACCATAAAAAAGTGTGAAGCTTAGAAATGATATTACAACTTTTGGCAAGTTTGAATGAAAATCTAATTATGAAGCATGGGAATGATTTAAAGAACTCTTAAGAAAGTGTCCACACCATGCTATAATAGATTGGTTAATAATTCAAACATTTTATAATGGATTAGCTGGATCTTATAGATCTATTATCGATGCCGCTGTTGGTGGTTCATTGATGTCAAAACCATTTAATGATTCTTATGCTTTAATTGAATAAATGGCTACAAATAATTTTCAATGACCTTCTGAAAGTGTAAATCTTATGAAAGTAGCCAATGTTTCTGAACTGATGCTTTTTTCATGTTAGCAAATCAAGTTGCAGGAATTTCAAGGAAGTTAGTCCAATTTAGAATGAATTTTTCTCAAACAATTTCCATGATTGAAGAGAATCCATTAGGCCAAATGGTAGATTCTCAATCATCATTAGAATTGAAACAATACTTCATGTGGTAATAATCAACAATGGAGTAAACCCATTGGGAAACTGAAACAACCAAGGGAATAGTAATTATAGACATACTTATCCTCTAGGTTTTAATATTAATCCACAATTTAAGGAGAAGAAGTTGTTTATAGAAGAAGGGTGTTTAAAATGGGAAATCAATTACAAAGTCAAGGAGTTATAATTAGAAATATTAAGAATCAGTTAGGAAAAATAGCAAATTCATTAAGTAATAGATTCCAAGGAACACTTCATAGTAATACAGAAATACATCCAAAAGACTAGACTAAAGATAAAGTAAAAGTTGTTAAACTTAGAAGCGGAAGAGAATTAGAAGCTACAGTTCAAAAAAAGACTGAAGTAGAGAGAGGAGAGATTGAAGAAACAAAAGAGGACACTTTAAAAGGTTTAGAGAGACCTTTTTCTCCACTTAAAGTTGATTTAGAAAAACCACAACCTCTATTTCCTCAGAGGCTCCGACAACAAAAGTTTGATAACAATTTTCAAAATTTCTAGAAATTCTTAAGAAGCTTACAATTATTATTCCATTTGTTGAAGCCTTAGAAAAAATGCCAAACTATGTGAAGTTTATGAAGAATATTCTTAACAGGAAAAGGAAGTTTGAAGATAACGACACTGTTTCACTTAATGAGGAGTGTAGTGCTATAACTCAGGAAAAGCTTCCTAAAAAGCTTAAAGATCCTGGTAGCTTCACAATTCCATGTGCAATAAGATATAAATTTTATGGGAAAGGCTTATGTGATTTAGGTGCAAGCATCAACCTTATACCATTATCAATATTTAAAAGATAAGAATTACAAGAAATAACCCCTACTATTGTAACTCTGCAGTTAGCAGATCTTTCAATATACTATCCTAAAGGAGTTATCAAAGATGTCCCAGTGAAGGTGGATCAATTTATCTTTCCTTTTGATTTCATTGTACTAGATATGAAGGAAGATAATGAGATACTTATCATTTTAGGGAGACATTTCCTAGCCACAGGAAGAGCAATGATAGATGTGCAGAAAAGAGAATTAACAAGAATGTGTGTCAATGAGTAAATAGTTACATTTAATATTTCCAAATCAATGAAATACCCTGCAAAAGGTAAAGATGATGAATGTTATAGAATGGATGTGATAATATATTTAAGTGAATGTTATTTTAAAACAATTTATGAAGACAAAACTGAAATGAAAGAGTTGGAAAACGAGCAAGAAGAGGAATTATATCAATATGAAGATTTATATAAGAAAGATTAAAATTATGTTCGAGAAAGTTTTGAAGTTTTGGACACGACAAAAAAAGATAAATCTTTTGGTCCATCAATTCAAAAAACCTCTTGAGCTTGAGTTGAAGTTACTTCCTGAACATTTAAAGTATGCCTTTTAGGTGATATGTCTACATTATGTGTTATAATTTCCTCAAAATTAACTACAGAAGAAGAAGAGAGTTTGATAGAAACTTTAAAGAGTTACAAGAAAGCCTTTGGTTGGACATTTGTTGAAATAAAAGGAATTGGTCCTTCAATTTGTATGCATAGAATTCATATGGAAGAGAACTGCAAAACCAGGGCTGATCCTAAAAGGAGATTGAATCCTATTATGAAAGTTGTTAAAAAAGAAATTTTAAAGTGGTTAGATGCTGGAATTATCTAATATATTTCAGATAGTGCATGGGTTAGTCTGATTCACTGTGTTCCTAAGAAAAAAGGAATGACTGTGACTTTAAATGAACATAACAAGTTAATACCAATAAAACAAGTCAGAGGATGGCAAATATGTATTAATTATAGAAAATTAAATCTCACCACTAGAAAAGATCATTTTCCACTACCCTTTCTAAATCAAATGTTGAATAGACTAGTTGGGCATAAATACTTTTGTTTTCTGGATGGATATACTGGTTATCACCAAATACAAATAACTCCTGAGGATCAAGAGCAAACAACTTTTTCTAGTTCTTATGGTACATTTGCTTTTAGAAGAATGTCCTTTGGTTTATGTAATGCACCTGCTACATTTCAAAGATGTAAGTGGCTATTTTTTGTGATTTATTTGAAAAAGGGATTGAAATTTTTATGGATGATTTTTCAGTGTTTGGAACTTCATTTGACTCATGTTTAGAACATTTATCTAAAGTTCTTAATTTAGTCCTTAAATGGGAAAAATGTCAATTTATGGTAGCAAGAGGAATTGTTTTGGGACATCAAATTTTAAAATATGGTATGAAAGTAGACCCTGCAAAAATTCAAGTGATTGCTAATTTACCTTACCCATCAAGTGTGAAGGAAATTAGGAGTTTTTTAGCACATGTTAGATTCTGCATGAGATATATTAAAGACTTTTCAAAAATTGCTAAGCCTCTATGGAATTTACTTGAAAAATATGCAATTTATAAGTTTGATAAAAAGTGACTAAAAGCTTTTGAATTATTAAAAGAAAAATTAGTCACTGCACTAATTATTGTTTCACCAAATTGGGAAAAACCTTTTGAATTAATGTGTGATGCTAGTGATTATGCTAT
>NW_018251062.1:31025-41015 GCF_001263595.1 Phalaenopsis equestris
CAAACTCTTAATGAAGCTCAAATTAATTATACCACAACTGAGAAAAAGTTATTTCTAGTAGTATATGCTTTTGATAAAATTAGATCATACTTAATTGGAACTAAATGTCTTGTGCATGTAGATCATTCTGCTATTACGTATTTAATGAGAAAGAAGGATGTAAAACCAAGACTTATAAGATGGATTCTTTTTTTGCAAGAATTTGATTTTGAAATAATAGATAGAAGAGGAGCTGAGAATCAAAGTGTTAATCATCTGCCCAAGCTTGAATTAGAGAAACCACTTTGTTTTGAAAAATAAATTAATGAACATTTTCAAATAAATTAATGAACAAAATAAATTAATGAACATTTTCCATATGGAGAATTGTTCAATGTTAATGAGTGGTATGTTTCATGGTATGTCGACATTGTGAACTTCATTGTTAGTGATATTATACCCTATGGAATGACATACCAACAAAAGAGAAAATTTTTATCTGAAGCTAAGATTTATTTTTGGGATGATGAGTTTTTATATAATAAGGAAAGGATCAAATTATTCAAAGATGTGTACCTTTAGGAAAAACTTATGAAATTATCCAAAAATGTCATAATTCTAATTTTAGGGGACATTTTGGTGTTGATAAAATAGCATAAAAAATTTTACAATTTGGATTTTATTGGACTACAATCTTTAGAGATGTTAATGCTTATATCAAAACTTGTGATTGATGACGAGTAGGCAGTATTTCTAGGAGAAATGAGCTTCCCTTAATTATGTGATAGAAGTTGAGATATTTGATGTTTGGGGATTAGATTTCATGGGACCATTTATACCATATTTCAGAAATATATATATATTGTTAGCAGTAGACTATGTATCGAAATAGATAGAAGTTGTTGCTTTACCTCGATGTGATGGTTTTTATGTATGAACAATTTTGTAGATTTGGGATGTCTAGAGTAATCATAATTGATGGGGGAAGTCATTTCAAAAATTTAATAATGGAGAAATTATTAAAGAAATGTCATATTAACCATATAATTGTTACTGCTTATCATCCTCAGACAAGTGATTTGGCTGAATTATCTAATGATGAAATTAAAATAATATTGGAAAAATCTGTGAATCTAACCAAATTGGATTGGTCAGTCAAACTTGACTATGCTTTGTGGGCCTATAGAACTGCATATAAAACTCCTTTAGGAATGTCCCCATAACGGCTAATATTTTGGAAAGTGTGTCACTTACCAGTTCAACTTGAGCATAAGGAAAATTAGGCTATTAAAGAATTTAATTACAATTTAAAGGATGTTGGTGAGAAAAGATTATTGCAATTAAATGAGCTTGAAGAGATAAGGAATGAATTATATGAAAGTGCTAAGATTTACAAAGAAAAAAAGAAAATGTGGCATGATCAGAGGATTCTTACTAAAAATTTTTAGCCAAGGAAACAAGTTTTGCTTTATAATGCAAGGTTAAGATTATTTCTAGGCAAACTTAAGTCCACGTGGTTGGGCCCATTTTTATGTGATGAAAGTTTATCTCTATGGATTTGTTGATATCAAACATCCTAAAACTGATAAAATATTCAAAGTGAATGGTCACATGTTGAAATCCTACTTTTTAGGTGACCAACTTAAATTAAATGATTTTATGACGTTGGGTCAACCAGAATAAGCACTGGTTGAGTCAGGCTAATGACGTTAAACCAAGCATTCTGTGAGAGATAACCCATAGTTATGTGTATTTTTGTTTTTATTATTTTGTTGTTAATTGTGATTTAGAAAATTTTGGTAGTATTTTGAATGTATAATGATTTAGTGATTATTATAATACCTTAAAAGATAACTTAGACATGTTAGAACGTGTATTTAAATGTTAGGTTTACCTTTGCTAAATTGAGCATTGGCGCTTACGCGCCAATATCCAACGATTAAATACGGCAGTTAAAAAATTTGTGCGAATTTTGGTTTTTAGAAGTTTTAGTTAAGATTTGGTGGGAGACAATTTTAAGACATGCCTAGGAGTTATAGGAGGATTTTAGAGCCTATAAATTGAAGGGTATGAGGAGAAGTCTCACCACACTTCCATTTAACCCTAAATTCTAAGTGAAAAATTGAGAGTTTTGGAAAAATGCCATCTTAGGAGAGTGATTTAAAGAAGCAGGAGGAAGTAATGAGAAAGAATTTTGTTAGTCATAGTGTGCAAGAATAATACAATGATTTCCTCATCGTTAGCATCGAAGGAATAATGGAGAGAATCACTAAAATTGAGGCTGGCATGGCTTCAATTGAAGCAATAGTGATGGAAGTTAATGCAAATCTGGATCATATGGGATGGCAACTTAAGATGCAATTTAGCCATACTAATTTTATAGAAGAAGTGAATAAGGATATGTATTTAAGGAATAAGTGGATTGAAGAAGATTCAACCAGAGTTATTAACCATCATCCGTTCTTTCAGATTTACATTCCAAATGTTGAAGGAGAGACTAATGATAGGCCAGGATTTTTTCCTATGGAATTAAGCTCATGGTTTAATATTTGTGTGTTTAGTATTTGATTGTTAATGTTAAGTGTGTTTAGTATGTTATCAATGTGATGATTGTCTAGTGTTTGTGTTGTCTAGTGATGATTGTCTAGTGTTTGTGTTTAGGAATTTTTTTATCTAAAACTATTTGGATTGAGAATTGATGTATTAAAAATGTTTGCAATCGTTAGTGAATGAATATAAGTGTTTGTTTGTGAGAAATTTTGTTTTATTTTGCGTTGAATTGAATTTGTTAAGATTAGTGAATCTTGAGTAATAGAAGAATTGAGAAGGAAGAAAATAGTTATTAAAGAGTTATGAGACCATGTAGGGTTGGTTGACTTAGGCTAGGAGTGCATTTCACTTAAATCAAAACAATCAAAATTTTTGCACTGGAACCTAAGCACCAAGACCCCGCGCATAAGAGCTGCCTAAATCGAGAGACGATTGCCTAAGCACCAAACCATTTGCACTTAAGCGTCGGTTCATGAAAACCAGATCACGAACGGTTTTAAGTGACAAAACGGTAAAAAAACTCCATTATTTTCGCTTGACGTTATTCACTTCCTTGAGCTTTCACAATTTTAGAGTTAGGGCACACCCTATTTTGGAGATTTCTTTGTGGTTTGGAGCAAAAATTGCTAGATTTGATATCTTTGAGGTAAGAGCTTCACTTCTATGTAAAATTTTTTTATTTTCACCATATATTTTGACCACATTCATGAGCTACCCAAAAATCACTATTCATGGTGAAAATTTGAGAAAAATCTATGGAAAATACATGGATTTGTTAGTTTAAGCTTTTAGGAGTTAAGTTTAGTGATTTAGAGTTGAATTTGAAATTTATTGTGAATTTTATATAATTTTTTAGAAATGACACTTAGAATGAAGAAGAGCAAAGGAAAGGGTCAATTTGATTCAAGCAAGTTTGTCAGTTCGAGAGCTGAGGATCAATACAGTGATGCACTATTGTTGACCTCATTTTTGGTTGAGGTCTAGATTGAGGATCAATACAGTGATGCACTATAATCAAGAAAATTGATTCCTGAGCGGTGCTTTAAAAGTCTGAGAGGAGCTGTTGAAGATCTAATTGTTCACCACCAGTGGGGGTGATTATGTTATTTTTCTGTTGTTGCAGTGATTTTTGTTGTGTGGGAGTTCTATGCAAATCTCCCTGAAGTTGAAGGAGTCATGGTGAGGGGAAGACAGTGCCTTTTTCACCTGAGGTAATAAATCGGTTTTATCATTTGCCCTTATGTTTTCATTTGAATTATAGTCTTACTGAGGAGAAGTTAGACGAGATTATTTCATCTTTGACTACTGGAAGAGGGCTTTGGAAAATTACAAATGAAAAGGGAGTTAACTTTTCTACTTCAAAGTTGGATGCCACTGCAATAACATGGTACTATTTTATTTCTGCTCATCTGCTGCATACCAATCATCTTAGTGAAGTGACTCGTGATCGAACAACTTTGAACTATTGCATCTAGCAGTTCAAGCCCATCAACATTGGATCTTTCATTCATAGTGTTATTACCGGTTCTGTTGTCGCCGCTACTACTGCAGGTTTGGGATTTACATCCTTGATTTTTTCCTTTTGCGATTTTTCCTTATGCGAGCATGCTGGAGTTAGATTTGATAGCTGGGAGGAGATGATCCAACCTATTAAGCCCATTACTAGTGTGAATGTGAAATCTTATTCACATCATTCCATTTTTGGTTGGAGAGGAGGATTTTCTAGTAGTTCTGCTGCTTCGACTTCTCAACCTTTTATTTCATGTGCTTCTACATCTCAAAGTAAGAGTTCTGGATCTAATTCTCAGTTACAACTATTACAAAAATTTTGGATAACGTTAAATACACTGCGGATAAGGTACTAAATTTAGAAAATTTTGTAGAGTTGATCGATGGATACATGAGGAGACATGGTGATTAAGAGGGAGAATACAACCTAGTTATGGAAAATCTCATGAGAGATAATCAAGATGTGGTATTTCCTCAACATCCTAGAAATCAATCATATGAGCCTGCAATTCCTTGGCATAGTGATGAGAGTGATGTAGAGGATGAGGATGATTAGACTAGATCTATAATTTTGCTTGATTTTTAGTTTGTTCGTTGTTGTGAACTATGAATGGTGCAGTTATTCTGTACTTTTTGTTATGTTTTTAGTTGTGATTGTTCAGACTGTTAGTTTTTGTTGTACTTTGTTTAGTAGACACTACTATGATGTATTTGTGTTTTTGTGAGTATTTATTATGTTTTTGTGGCATTAACTGTGTTAATTGTAGTTAGTTAGTTTGTACATAACTTAATTTTGGATCTTAGGAAGGTTTAGAATATAGCTAACTTTACTTAAAAGCTGCATGTTGAAAATTTTCAATTTACTACCAGATATTTTTTCTTATGTTGCAGTCATGTATGTTTGTTACTTGTTTGTTTTCTTTTATGTTATACTCCACTGTTGACCTCATTTTTGGTTGAGGTCTAGTTTTTCATCTTTAGTAGCCTAGGGTTTAGCCATAGGACTTTCCTGCTAACTATTCCTAGAGGACTAGAAAAGGAACTCCCACCATTAGAAATTCCAAACTCTTCTTTACTCAACTTGAAGTTCCACATGTTAGTCCTAACCTCTAGCACTTAGTAGGTGGGGTCAATATGGAAGAGTTCAAGGGGAGTTTCCCATAGGATGGTCAGACCTTAGGACTAACCCTGAGTGATCTTGTTTTGGTGGGGCTAACTTGCACACACTACACTCTCTCACATACCTTAAACCCTATGACCCCTTAAGTTGGTCTCTTGACTCCTTTTGAAAAGCTCATATGGATGACCATGTACCCCTAGTCTTTGGCTAAGAGGGTTAGAACCAGCACATTGAGCATCCAAAATGAGTCCTCATATGGCTTCTATTGGTTTAGTATGGTTTCATGACTTGTTGGCCCATTTTGGCCCAAAATCACCAAATTACCAAAATACCCCTACAACCCTAATTTCTTTTTTTAAAATTACCCAAAATACCCAAATCTTTTCAAAAATCATCTCAAACCCCTCACCACTACATAAATTGACCAAAATTCACCAAAAGTACCAAGTTTCCAAAATATCCCCAAAATTTGCCAAATTACCAAAATGTCTTTCATAACCTAAAATTCCCAAAAATTCCAAAATCATCCCAAATATTCCCAATTTCAATTTTATATCATCAATTTGATCCAATTTGACCACATTACTCCAATTTGACTAAAAGCCCCAATTTGCTCTTAAAGGCTCAAATGTCCCCAAATTAGCCCCAATCTTAGCCCAATTGAGCCCAATCTTGCCAATTTCAATTCCAAATCAAAATTCAGCATCCCAAATCCTAATTTAAACAAAAATTCAACCCCCTATTTGATCTAATTGCAAGCCCAATTTCATTCAAATCAAAAAGGCCCAACTTTGACTATATGCCCAAATCCACCAATTTGGCCTATCAATTCAACTCAAAATCATTTGAAATTTTGCCAAATCCTTCATGAAATTCTCCTACAATAAATTCAACATTCAATTTACACAAATTTTAGCCCAAGTTCTATTTCCTTTTTAAAAGCCCAAACCCTTAAGTAATTTTAAAAAGCCTAAATTTCAATCAAAAGCCCATATGACAATTTTTCACTCATCATCAATTTCATCAAATATCATTTCGTAAGTCCTAAATTCATGATCAAATCATTCCAAATCAAGCCTCATGACAAACTCCACTAAAATACCAAAAAATTCAAAATCTCTTCGTATGAATATTAGCCAACCCACATGCAAGCCATGAAGCCACTCCCAAGCCATAGGTAAGCCATGAGAGTCATGCCACATCATCAAACTATTAATGGCAAGAGGCCAAGCCACTTTCAACTCTCTTTAAAAGTTTTTTAACCCTTTTAATTAATCCTCTTAACCCCATACTTAACCAAATCACTTGGATGGGGACTTCTCCACACTACTTTAGCTGACCCATCTGAACCTCTTCAGCCTATGACCAACCTTGGTGGTTGAACCCAACCCAAACAATGCTTTGACCCAATTTGACCCAAAATGGCCCACATCCCATGCCTTTACACATGGCCAACCCTAATTTACTTCACCAAGGCCAAGCCTTGTCCTCCCTAAGTCAGATGGTGACCTGAGCCTGGTTGGCCATCCTCCTTGGCTATCGAAAAACCCACCCCAAAGTGCCCCACCTAGGCTAAAACTCAAAATTAAACCCATCCAAGCTGTCTCATCCAAATTAGATTTTTGGGCCTTGCTGGCATCCACATAAGCAACTTAGGGTTTAGGGTTTAGGGTTTATGGGTTGGCTTTGTTGGGGATGATGACCGAACACCTTTGGATCACACCTGTATTGCACGGACAGCTTTGATTGCGTTGGATGGGGAGATGGAACCGAACCGCGGGATGCGTGGCTGTTAGCGTGCGCGGCAACGTCAAAAGAGAGTGCGCCACATGTCTCTTCTAGGCGTACGAGGATTGTGTGGCACTGACTGGTTTAAGTAGAAAAATAGGATATTTTCTTATTTATTTAAATATTCAGAAATTCAAAAATTCATAACTTTGTGTAGAAAAATCATAAAAATAAAATAAAAATACCCTCTTGCTCAGTGAACATAGGAGAAGAATGTGGATATATTTTCACGTCCATTTGATGACTATTTTATTTTTTTAATTAACTAAATGGTATTTTCTTTATTTTGATTCTCCATTTGCATAGACATTTCACCATGGCATGGGACCATGGGGCTTTTGATATCTCTGTTGTTAGGCATCTCCCCTGATTTTTCCAATTTCAATGGGCATATCTAACTAGAGATATTCAATTTTCAAGTTATTGGTCTCTATTTTAGTATAAAAATTTTAATAGTTAAAATAATCATCAGAAAAATACAAAACTTATTTTGGTAGATTCACTGTGGTCAAATGAACCTCAAAGGAACCTAGGAAAAATGTAAACTTGGTTTAACTCATTTAAAATAACCCTAATTGTCATTAATCTTAAAAATGAAAAGAAAATTAATTTGGAGTAATTATAAATGTAAATGACATAAAAAATTATTCTCCACTATAACTTAATCTTAAGGGAACACCCCATAAAAATTTCAAGTCAATTGGAGTTAATTTGATCACTAAAATGAATTTTTAAGATAAAATGACATTTTTGATATTAAAATAATCATAATAATTAAAATACAACTTAAAAAATTACAAAATTGGCTTTGGGAGCTCCTTATGATCAGAGGAACTTAAAAAAAATAAAGATGAAATTAAAAGAAACAAATCATTTTTGAGTAATTTTTTAGCATTATGACTAAAAATTAATTAAAAATTATAAAAATTACAAAATTGTAAAAAACACACTAAAATATCTCATTTGCCTTTTTGATTACTTGGAACCAATCAAAATAATTTTCCTAATTTTCTAAGTCAAGATATTAATTTTAAAATGTTTAAAAATGAATTTTCTTTATTTTTCACTAAAATAATTCTAATAATTAAAATATAAATTACAAAAATATGAAATTTATTTATTTGGGTTACTTGGACTTAGGGATATTTAATAAAAACATAACACTTAATTTTCCATTTAAATATTATTTTATATTTAATTAATACTCAAAACCAACAAATAATTATAATAATTAAATTAAATCTCTAAAAATTATAAAAAATGGTGCAAGTGTTTCTTTGATTTATGTGAACCTACAATAATTTTCTTAAGGATAGAAGTTTTATTTTGATTGAGTTATTAAATTTTCATTGAAAATCCTTATTTTTGCATTATAAATAATTATAAAAATTAAATTAATTCAGAAAAATCATATTTTCTCCTTTGATATTTTAATTAACCCATGAGTGAGGTAATGTAAAATTTCCAAAGTCATTTGAGTCTAATTTAATGAATTATGGGGTGTTAAGGCATTAGGGGCAAAAGTGTAATTTTGAAATATAAAGCTTAATTAATATTTAGGTCTAATCCAAAGGGTAAATGAGTAATAAATGATCTTAAAATGACATTTCTTGCTGATTGAAATATAAAAAGGGATAAGTGGTAGAAACCAACCTTACTTTAAATTTCATAAAGGATAAATTTATAATTTTTCAAATTAATGAAATTTGGAAGAATATTTAAATAAGGGGATATTAAGGTGGGGGATTTGATTTGGAAGATCAATTTCACTAATTTTGAACCCTAGTTGATGGTTTTAATATAATTTATATTTCATTATTGAGAACACAAATATTCAAAACTTTTTTTTTTAATTACAAATCTACCCATTAAATCTTAAGGGTTTAGTAGTTAATTAGGCTTGATCAAAATTTTATCTAATGAGGTTTAGAGAAAAAATCATAATTAATTTGAAATCTTCAAAACACCGCAAGCTCATGCTTTAAATAATCAAATTAACTAAATTCTTTAATTAAGTTCAGTTGCCCTTAAGGGTCTTTACCTATATAATTCATAAGTAAGATATCAAGTGATAATTACTTCACTTAAGGGATAATTAAAACATCAAGTTCATTAAACATAAGGGTATTAATTGGATTAACTATATAGCAAATATGATAAAATCAAAATGAACTCAAGCTAATTCCAAGGACCATGAAATGTCTAAGGTATTACCCAAAACTTCTTCATGATCCTTTGGAAATCTTGAAGGACAAGTGAGCTTATTATAATTTGCTTAATGGAATCATCCTTAAAATTTAAATACACCAAGATATGACATAGGATTTGGTAGGCACACTTTAATTTTGTACTTCCTACTTTTTCTGTAAGCATGCTTTAATTTTGGCAAAATTATACATAAATGCTTTGCAAGTACTGAAGTTTCAGGTGGAGGAACGAGAAGACTCGCCAGGTACGCTCTTAAATTAATGCATTTACATTTTTGTATCTTTTTCATTTCAAACTTGCATGCTAAACAACGATGTCACCCTACATGAAAACTAAAACCTTTAGGATAGCCAAAAAACTAAATCCAAAATCAAAACTAAAATTAATCCGTTGACCTCTTTGAAGATAATATCTCTTGATTTTTATCAAGAGTTTTCTTAGGTGACTTTGGTTATCTAAGATGTAATTAACTATAGGGGTTTTCCCTTATAGGAAGCATTTCCAAACCTAACTTAATATAAACCCTATTTAATTCTTTGTATTAAATAGGAAAAATTCGGTCAACAAAAAATAATTTCGCAAACTTAACGGATGTCATACGATCTTTAGTTTATTTAAAAAACTTAACGGATGTCATACAATCTTCAGTTTATTTAATCAAGCATTACCAGTAAGTGGTGTGTTTATCCTTCAAAATGAATACATTAATTGTGGTATTATGCATGTTTATTTAAACTACTGGAGATATGAGATCAATCTAGTCTTGCATTTTCCAAAATTCAAAATCCAATTTTTTCCAAATTATATATTGTCGGCACTATTTTTGGTGTGGGGTT
>NW_018251063.1:0-1143 GCF_001263595.1 Phalaenopsis equestris
GAGTTTATGGTCAGTGAAGCAATCAAAATTGTTTAGAATTATATAAAATTGTATTGTGTCAAATACGAGTATTCCTATTCTTTCTCCTCTTTACGAGTGAAAAAGAACATTGGCTAATCCAGAGTTTGATCCCTAAATTCATGGTTAGGCTGAGAGGATACTGGCTCTCACTCTAGAACTCTCACGTCCCCCCGTCTGAGGGCAAACATCTTGCTTTAGTTTTCAAACATCTAAACCAAATTAAGGATTTTAATATGTCACCCTAAAATCTCCAATTCTACACTAAACAAAGTATATTTATATATTTATTTGCACTCAATCCCATGGACTACATTCTCATCCATCAAATTGAATGTGATTCTCACTTTGTTGCAGAAAGCATTGCCCTTTCAGAATGCTTTTTTCTCAACAAATTTTAATAATTCAATTTGTCAAATCAAAAAGTAAATTAAGTTTAGAGTTTGAATCATCATAATTTTTAAACATTTAAAACCTTGCACAATAATATTAATTACTTACAAAAACATATCTCATTGTAGGGAGAAGGACAAAGAAGACTACATAGAATTCATGAGGAAGGTACGACAAAATATGGATTTTATATATAAAAACAAGTTTACAAAATAAAGATAGGAAAGAACATAACTTATCTCTAACCCCTCCTCAAGAAAATCCCTTGAAGTTCCTTTGAAGAACTTTCTCTCTTTACAATCCACACTGAATTCTATCTTAGAAGTGTAATGAAGAAGAAGTTTACAAAATCTCTCACCTTCTTTCTCCTATCACAACTCTTGAAGAAAATCCTCTCCACAAACAAGACTTGTCTACACACTAGGAGACTCGCAACACACTATGAGAGAAGACACACATGACACACGACACAAAAGAAGACAAGACTAAAAACCAGACACACAACCATAGGCGCCATCCCCTCTCTTTTAAAGAAAATCAAAATCCCTTCTGGTCTCAAAGACACATCTCTTCATTCTAAGAAACAAATCTCTTCATCCAAGAGACATATCTCTCCATTCAAGAGCCTTTCCAAAGTGTCTAGATGCATTGAACCACTCCAAGTGGTGTTTAATTTACTTGGAGCCTTCTCTTAAATTAGTCAAAAACTGCCAAAAATACATCCATAATCAT